>NW_026294769.1:46366659-46511659 GCF_026119805.1 Tympanuchus pallidicinctus
TCTTCCTTTGGACACTGAAAGAAGCTATGTGACTTAACTTTAAAGAGCTGCTGACATGTACTGGAAAACTTTACAAAACCTTGCATAGAAACAATTCCATTTGTGTCTTATTGTCTCTTCACATGTATCATTAAATGGGAAAGTTCAATATATAACATGTAGCACTGGGTTCATCTGGTCAGAAAAGTAAAACAACAGACATTTTCAATGATGTCTATGTAAGGAAGTTTTTTTCTTTTTTTTTTTTTTTTTTTTTTTTTTGCATTGGCTCCCAAAGTGAATTTTCCTAGCTGATAAAACCAGCTTTAAAAAAGATTTATTACACAAAAGTATAGTTTTATCACTTCAAATACCTCCTGTTTTGTCCCAGTACCTACAAAAACTTGGCTGCTCGAGCACTTACAGCATTGTCTACTGGGCTGACTAGTATTTGTCCCATTGTTTCATTGTGTTTTCCATCTTCTTTGTTCTTAATAGCTCTTTTTTATTTTATTTAGACCATAAAGTCTTTGGCCAAAGGCCATATTTTTATTCAGCATTTGTCTTGAGTGTTTGAAGATTTACTGACACAAACAAAAAATTTCTAGTGTACAGTAACCAGAAGTAGAGGAAATACCACAACTTTTACCAAATAAATGGAAGCATTAAATTGATTCAGACTTGTTTATGAACTTTCTGGGTTTTCTCTAAGGTGTACACAAAGGCCTTTATTTATTTTAATTTTTTATGTCTAATTGATAATACAGAAACTGCTATTACATATGAGGAACTAGGGTCCTTGTATTTTTTGTTGTCATACTGAGATGTAGCACATTTTCTTAGGTAAGAGGACTTAGAAAGCTGATGCCATCAACAGGCATGGCACTTTCTCTTGAGTAATATTATAACTGTTCTGCAAATGTACAAATCCCTTGTTCCTTTCATCCTCAAATTTAAATGAGGATCTACTCTTGTCCTTGACCCAGAGATTTGGGAACTTGCCATAAAGCAATGCCTGTAAGGGTACGTGTATATCCACTGTAGATTTTAAATAAAAAAATCACTAAGTGAGGTGTACAAAGGATGACTCTGTCCATCTGAATTAAATGGAGAGAACTCAACATGAGAACTAGGATTTAATGCCATGCCTCTGATTTGTTAGAAAAATTCCATCACTACTTTTCTATTTAAATATTTCCCTGAGGAAACACAATATTTTAATTTCTATAAAGGTAGTCCTTAAATTTTCCTGAACATAATGGTTTAGACATTAATTCAAACTTGAAAGGTAGTCCCAGTACAATACCTGTCACAGAATTTCTTTCTCAAAGTAGGGTTACATACTCATTTGTTATGTTGGAGTAGTTCTGTGTAAATCTTAGAAGGAAACTTCAGTTAAAACACATTTCACCTTAAATGATGAAAAAAAAATTAGTATTGGGTATAACTTCATTTGGCATGAGGCCTCATATGGTAAGTAATTGAGTGGATTGATATATAACAAAAATGTATCTTGAAGTTCATTACCTATTGTGTCAAGATAGAGAAAATTATTCCAGTGAGAGCTATAGAGGCTTAGATCTCTGAAAATAAGGCACTGCCTTCTTAAGTTGGTCATTTTAGTAATCCAATTTTGAAAACACTGGAATTAACCAAAGGATATGTTATGCTAATTAGAGTGTTAAGAACTGTTAAATGTAACATGAAAAGAAGAAAAGGAACACAATTTTTAAAGCAGTGCATTTTCATATGAAGATGTTGAACAATGTACTATTTTGTACTGTTTAAAAAATATTGTGTGATCAGATAATTCAAAGTGAAAGTGTTGCCTAGACACATGGTTTATTCATACAATTTGAACTCTGGCTTTTATATTAGAATTTAACTCTGAAGAACTTGACATTCCTTTGCACAGAATATATACAAATACATATGGCCTTAATACTGTAACATAGTACAGTACATTGGAATGAGTGATTTAGCAGATTTAGCAAACATATTCTTTCAATAAAATGTAAACTCAAAAAAAAAAAAAAAAAAAAAAAAAAAAAAAGGTTTAAAGTATTTGACCTCTATTGGATTACATGATTGATACCCTTGCATTAATTTCACAATTTTGGGTCCACTCCAGTAGAAAATATCCATGTCCTTCTAGGTCACTGAAACCCTGCTGGTTTCAGAGGAAGCCAAGGGTGTGGGAGGAGAAAGAGGAAGAATGTTAATAGTTAGAGGCTGTTCTTAAAGGAAAATTCTTACCTCTACATCTGTACCAATGTCTTCAGCCTGTTTAGTTGTTCAGAATATTTTTGTGCGCCATATTGCCATATCCACTACTGTTAAAGACAATGATCCTGCCCATGTCTAAACAGGCTACAGAACACAGTCTTTGTTCTGCAGTAGATTAGGAGAATGGAGGAGATGGAGAAATTAAGTCTAACGGAAACAGGATTTGTGAAAATAACAAGTCATGCTTTTTGGCTTTGCTTGCTTCTTTTTCATCAAAAACCAATCTGTATTATGAAATTCTACTTTGTTTCCACAGGCGATTAATCATATTCTTACCTGATACCTATGTGAGAATGCCGAGTTGAGTTTGGGTTTGTTACAATAGGAATCAGTCTTTGTTCAGTTGAGTGACTGGTTTTCTTTTCCTTGTATGACAGGAAAACAATGGCTTTAAACTCTTGGCTTACCACCTTCCACTAGACTGCTGGACTAAGGTTAGGTAATGCAGCCAATTGTAAAAATTTTTTAGGTGACAAATTTTGACCCTTTTCGTTCTGAGAATGCATGGAGATTTTTCATCTCAATGCTTATACCATGATTCTAATAGTTCAGAAAAAAATAAAATTATATGGACTTGGACTAATTCAGGCCACAGAACTGCATCCCTGTGATTCCTTCAATAAGTCTATAATTTCTGTTTGTTTTGTGAAGCTTCTTAGCAGCATCACTCTTAACTATTTAGTGTAGGGTCCCATCTCCTTCTCTTATGATTCACTAAAATCATTGTCCTGAAAAAAATTATGTGGCTTCCTAGTAGCCAAAATAAAGAATTTGTATAAAAAGGAAAGTGAATGTTCTGTTCTACAAAAACATCCAGAAAAAAAAAAAAAAAAAAAAAAAGAAAAAAAAAACAGGAAAAATAATTCTGTTGGTTTTACTAAATGCAAGGCCAGAGGACAGATGATGTTCAATTACACTGATGTTGGGAAGTACCCATTTAAATTAAAGTCCATTTAATTCTTTAGGATGGGGTTAAGGAAGTTAAAAATCTCTGATTTCTGCAAAAACAGACTTGAAGAAGTAAACATCTATGGATTCTGTGAACCTCATGCAGTGTGAAAGTCCAACAATTCTTTGAAAACTTGTTGTATATTTGTTGAGATAACAGTCATCCATGATTTCATGTTACTGAATGGTTCAAGGCAGATCACGTGCTGAATAAGGACAAACTTGTCAGTAACTGCTAGATATAACATGGAAAATATTAACTCAGCAACTTTCCTGCCTGGTTAGAGAAGTTATCATTATACGACAGCAGCAGCCTGACAGGGAATAGATGTGATTTAGACTCTAATACAATATCAGTAGGTCTCATTTTCAATAATTTTTTGTTGAGAGATCAAACTGAGGAAAATAGGTCAAGTGGAAGCTGGAAGCACCGGAAAATCTCAGAACAAAGACTTCTTATGCTTCATCCAAAATAAACTTGGGAGATTTTCTAGATTTGCTGGATGATATCCTCCCACTATGATAGGACTAATTATTATAATCATTATTCACTATTACTTTCACTGTAGCCACAAAAAATTTAATTACTTCACAATATTACTCAAATGACTACAGATGTTAGTCAATTGGAGATGTATCAATGAAAGCCAGGTAACTCCACTGAAGTCATTCAGGGTTACACATAGCTACATGCAGGAGTTTCACATGAACTACCAGTGCCAGCTGAAGACTTTAATACTTCTGGCTCCCTTTCACTGTTCACCACCTGGAGATTACTGCCCTTACATCTCTGCCAGCAGACAGGAACTTTTGTTTTTAATACACTTCTGGCAAAGTTGGTGATATGAACTTGAGTGACTTTTAGCAGCTGGCTTTACCAGAAAGAGACTGATGATCAACACACAGTTCCATCTGTCAGTACAAGTTTCAGGATCATTACCTTCCTACAGAAGAGTAGTGCTATTATCAGCAATGTCTATGATTTTTTGAGGAATAAATTTTTATCAGTGTACCGAGAATACAGTCGAATAATAAACTTTATGAAGTAAGAGATTAGCAAGTAAATGAGGAGTGAGAGCTGAATGATGGCAAGAGCAGACAGCCTCTCATTTCATTTCTGAATATTGTTAAGTTGCTTGTTTCTACTCAAAAACTGGCATCACCTACAGGAAACCAACACGCAAATATCCAAAAACACTATCAAATTTATTTTCCATTCCTTTTTTCCATTAAAATAAAATTTCTTCCTATCCTACTGCATTTATATCTACCAATGTAAAAATATATACAAGTTAGAGTGGTTTCCACTGACAATGTCATCTACCATAATTTCATTTTGAAGTCCTACTTCATCTGTACTGGCAAATTTCTGACCATGTGTACGTGTGGTGTGTTTTAAAAAAAATGATGTTGAAAGAGAGAATGACCAAGCGACACATAATTTTCATTTTTTTCTGCCAAATCAGTGATTGACATTTGAAAGAAATTCGGGTGTAAAATGATAGAGAAGGAGGAAGGAAATAGAAACAAATTCCACCTTGCTTAAACAGGAGAGTGGTATATTACTTTGGACTGGATTCAGCAGGCTTGGGACTGTTCTGTGGAAATAACAGTTAACTGTATGCAAGAATGAGAATTTAAAATGATTCTTAAAGCTCTGGAAAACAACTCCAGTTCTTGTTATTCTCACTGATGCTCGTTATGCTCATTGGTGCAGGTTGGCTTTGCCACAAGTGTTGGAACATACACTACTGTAACCAAGAGTGTGCTCATAGGTAAACGCTATTGTTCATATGGTAACACAAGCACTGTATTTCTGGTCATTGTTAGCAAGCTGACATCTGATCACATAATAAGAAGCTGGAAGGTGTCACTCGGTGAGTGGCCTATAGTAGCGGAAGTAATCTGCTGCCTGGGCCAGATGTAACATGAAAATATATATTAGAGATAGAAGCATGAAAAAAATGACAGACCCTGAGATATAGAGAGTTCTTCTGATCTAGTATAGCTTTCTGACAAGATGACAGAACAGGAAAAATGGCATATGTGCTTATGAACAAGTAGCATAGTAGCATGTCTCCATTCAGGATTGTCTGCCATGACATTGTTTATGTTGGGAGATGAGGGGAAATTTGCATCACAGAAAAGAGAGGAATTTGAAGACTGAATTTTATAAAAGCTATGAAATAAGCCAAAAAGTAAAGCAATTTAGTAGTTTAAATATGAGAAATATTTTATCACTAATGAATTGAAAAGTGAAGATACCTAAGCCTTTAAGTTATCTAACAACCTGATGTAAATGACAATAATGGAAACTGATAATCACCATCTTGACTGATACACAATGGATTGAAACAGGGATCTGTGGAGCTTGGAGCAAACTATCATTTACACCACTGAGCTGTACTCAGCCCCAGATAGAAGCCATGTTACCTCTGACAGTCTCGAATGTAGCCTTCCCTTAATCCTGATAATCTCTAAAGATCTATAAGTGCTGGGCTGTGAGACAGTATGACGGTATTGTCACTCCAGAACAAATCCAATTCTACGTGTTTTACTTACCTGTCTGAGAAGTGTGCAGGAAAGTAACTTGTGAAACAAACAAACAAACAAACAAACAAATTTAATCATCATCAAAAATAAAATCCCTTCCTTCTTAAAAAATTGGTTCTTTCAGCCTAGATTTTGTAGATGCAGCACATTTCTCTCCTTATCCTAAACACCAGTTCTCCTGTGTTCACTTTTCACATAGTATAATGTCTGCTGCCAGTTTGTAGGATGTATGGCAAAACTTGAACGTTTTCATGGAATAGAACTGAATTCCATTAGGGCTATAGAAAAATATTTAAAATTCAGTAGAATTTTTCTTGATTCAATCGCTATTTTTAATAATTATTTTCTGATCCTGTGTGTCTGAAAGATACTGTTAAAATATAAGTAAAATAAAAAAAGAATAAAACAATAACTTTTCCACAATAAACCATATTTACATAAAACTTTGTATCTGACTACATATGTTGTGATTTCTATTCTGTATTACAATACTGTAATATATAACTAAATTCTTTTTGTGTGAAAGTTCTTGCTGTGAAATTTTTAAAAGTGTTTCTATTAAGATTGCATAAGTGTATGTGGATGTATCAGTAGAATCAGAATCTGTACTTGGTCTAGAATCTGTATCATGTGACTCCTGTGTACAGTAGTATGGAAACTTACTGTCCTTAAAAACTAAAATCTAAGCTATTGAAAATTATCTGACTTTTCATCTCAACAAAAAGATTCATAGACATTGCATATGGATAATGAAGTCATTACACATTCAACATTTTTTATATTTGTTTTTTCAGACCTTATCAGCTGTAATAAATTTAAAAGAAGGAATCTGATATTTTTCTTCAACTTCACCTGAAATCAACTGATGGCTTGGATTAGCAGTGGTATTCACTAGGTTTTGGGTAGTTTCCCTGACAACAAAACTACTCAGTGAAGACAAATTAGATTCAGTACAGCTTGCTTGGATTTGATATGCTTTTTTTTGTATAAGTATGTGTGCTAATCTGTCAAGTAAACACAGAGCATATGCTGGTTCGGCCAGGATCTGGCACTCTTTGAGCTTAATCCATATCACCTCACTGTTTATATTTCCATGAGATTGCTAAGAACTCAGCAAACATGTTCAAGTGCAATTTTATTTTAAGGTTTTTGCAAACTCATTTTTCAACCTAACCTAATTAGCAGTAAGTGATGTCAGCAATCTGAGAAGACTGTAAGAGTGACTCACTGGTAATTATTCATGCTTCTAATGGGGAAAAATAATTCTTCCAATATGTTTTCTGGTCTCATGTGTCTGGTGCAATGTGCTGTATTCCACTATTCAATAAAGTACAATAATTTCCTCACTCCGTTTACCCTCTTGGGAAACATGTGGGTCAGGACTACATTGTACATTTGGCCCAGACCCAAGTCTATGGCCTTACCTTGGAAAGTTTCTGAGCCTCATGTCTGTGTGCCTAAGTACTGAGGGCCTGATACATGCATGTCCATACAGAAATATCCTCAGGCTATTGAGTTCTTACATTGCTCCAGGTTTTGAAATACCCTTCTCATCAGACAAAGATGCCTTCACTGCACTGCAAAGCACACATTGGTAATTGCAAAACAGCCTGAGACTGGGCTGATCCATAATTTTTCAGCTGTCACTGCCATTATGGAGATCTCAGGGATATTGCTAGCCCAGTTCAGTTCAAAAACAGCCAAATACAGTCTGACTACTTTAGCCATGTTAAACCTGTTCTACTGAAATGGAACAATGGATGCTTATCCACACCATGATGAAACATACAATAAAAATTAAAAAAAATTAGAACAAGTTCTGAAAATTTGATCTACTATTTTCTCTATACAGATACCTCAACATGAAAGCACCATAAAAAAAACTGAGACCCTAAGAGTGATGGCCAGTATGTCTTCATTTCTGAGAACTAGTTGAAATATATTTGATAAAATTTTAATTCAGTGAAGTCACAACTTTTGAAACAGATAATACTGAGAGGGGAGAAATGAAGTGATCAGCTCTCCAGCATTGTAAGTGTTGGGTGATCAGGCAGAAAAAAATTTGAACATTGTTCCAGGGATCACTTCCCCTCTCAATGGCAAAGTGAGAATTTATGTTTCTGCTTGAAGAGTGATAATTCCACAGTTACACAAGTTGACAGAAAATATATCCAAAAGCATGCTAGTGTAGAATAAAACACATTTATATTTTATTTGTCTGTTATTTATATTCCTGTTCTCTGGTCAACTGATATTTTAACACTGATTATTTCATCACCTTTTGGAAAAGAAATGGTCATTTCAAAAGGTATTCTAGACATTATTCTAGTTTACATGTATTAGACAGCATATGTCCTCCACTGTGGGCAACCTCAAATTTCCATCTCCATCCAGAACTCCAAAAATGCACTATTGTTATCATTGGTTACTTTTAGAATTTCCAAAAGAAATGTGTTTTTCTCCTGAACAGTGGATACCTCATGAGTTCTCTCTCAGATGACCTCTGGATGAACAAATATGCTCATGCTTCCTTGTTCAGTAACAACTGTTGTGAATAGGTTGCCCACCTACAATGCTGGTTTCTTCTTTCAGTGGGTTTTAATGAGGTTTGAATTAATAAAAAATAGAAATAATTAAAGACTCATGGGAACCATTTACTTGAAATAGCATGGCATGGCAAAAGAGCACTGAGCTAAGACGTTAAACAAAACTGTGTGGATGTGATGTTCTTCATGAAAGTGGTATGTTGAGGGAAGGTAAATGTTATTCTTTGTAAACAACAATACTCTCCTGAGAAAAAAGGAAAAGAGAAAGAAGAAATGAAAGAATGACAGAAGTGCAATAGAATTTAAAAGCTGTCTTTAATCTAGTATAACTTCGTTTTCAAAGGAGAAAATACTGTTACCCTGGACTTCATTAATTCTCTGGTTCATGTAGGTAGGAGAAATTAAGATAAATGCTGCCCCCACAGCATTCTCGTGGAGAAGCTGGCTGCCTACAGTTTGGATGGGTGTACGCTCCACTGGGTGAAATATTGGCTGGATGGCTGGGCCCAAAGAGCTGTGGTCAGTGCAGTTAAATCCAGTTGGCAGCTGGTCATGAGCTTTGTCCAGGGCTTGGTACAGGGGCCACTTCTATTTAACATCTTCATTAATGATCTTGATGAGGGGATTGAGTGTACCCTCAGTATGTTTTCAGATGACACCAGGTTGGGAGGAAGTGTTGATCTGCCTGAGGAGAGAAAGGCACTACAGAGGGACCTGGATAGACTGGATCGATGGACCAATGCAAACTGCATGAGTTTCAATAGGACCAAGTGTTGGGTCCTGCATTTTGGTCACAACAACTCCAGGCAGTCCTACAGGTTTGGGGAGGAGTGGCTGGAAAGCTGCCTTTCCTGATGGAAAGGGACCATGGTGTACTGATGGACAGTCAGCTGAATATGAGCCAGCAGTGTGCCCAGGTGGCCAACAAGGCCAGTGGCATCCAGGTTTGTATTAAGAATGGTGTGGCAAACAGGACTAGGGAAGTCATCCTGCCCCTGTACTCGGCATTGGTGAGGCCTCACCTTGAGTACTGAGTTCAGTTTGGGGCACTTCAGTACAGAAAGGAAATGGAGGTGCTGGAGCAGATCCAAAGAAGGGCAACAAGGCTTGTAAAGGGCTTGGAGAATATGCCCTACGAGGAGAGACTGAAGGAACTGGGGTTGTTCAGTCTGGGGAAAAGGAGGCTGAGGGGAGACCTTACTGCTCTCTTTGAATACTTGAAAGGTGCTTACAGTGAGAGCGGGGTTGGTCTCTTCTCACTGGTGACAGGCGACAGGACAAGGGGAAATGGCCTCAAGTTGCACCAGGGTAAGGTTAGGTTGGGTATCAGGAAAAACTTCTTTACAGAATGGGTTTTTAAGCACTGGAATAGGCTCCCCAAGGAGGTGGTTGAGTCACCATCCCTGGGTGTGTTTAAAAACCATTTGGATGTGGTGTTCAGGGACATGATTTATTGGAGGGTTGTTAGAGCTAGGGTAGTATGGTTAGGTTGTGGTTGTATTCAGTGATCTTTAAGGGCTTTTCCAACCTGAGTGATTCTATGATTCTGTTATTAGCTTTTGCCCGTGGCTGAGGTAGGTGTAATAAACTGGTGTAAGTAGAACTACGTATGACAGCCCTGGACAGACTCTTCTATGTGAATTCGTTACACTGAAAAGTTCAGTGAAAATTACTGATATTCATTTACTCTTTTTACTAGATGTGTTAATTTTAGTATCAGTGCATATAGAATCTGTGTAGATGTTGTTGTTTTTATAGAAGGAAAACTTGTATGTGTGCACCAGAAGGCAAGTCTGGGTGCTAAGTGAGAAACAGTGTTTAAGGAAATCTATAGGGTACATCAGCATGCAAGTAGCGTCTCCATTGAGTTCGCCTGCTCATAACCGTGGCCTATATGAGTCCAACAAGAAAAACAATATTTGAAATTTATATAAGAGGGAGCAGGTATAAACATAGATAAGTGATCTGTTGCATGGACTGTGTCATTCTCTTTATTTTTCTTTCAAGAGGAAATAATTTGTATTTTCCTGCTCTGCAACCTCACGGCAAATCTTTGGTTTTATGTTGTTTCGGTTTTTTTTCTCTTTTACTTTCCTCCAAGGAATAGATATTTATGTGAGATGCAATTGCCTATTTACTGTTTTTTTTTCTGCAGTTCTTCCTGCTAATCAACATCCCTTTGTAATGACTCATATGTTCTGGTGAACGTACATGGGGCTCTTTTATCTGATTAATGTTTTTTCTGCAGATGCAATGAAGGAAGTAAAAAATAACTCATTGGATAATTAAACATCAAGGAAGAAAACCTGAGAGAAACAGAAAAATCATTTCCATTATCAGTTGAAATATAAGTTCCGCATGGAAGAAAACCTAAATCGGGGTTTATTGCTTAAACTGTGCTGACAGATCACGTAGAAAATAAGCAGAAAAGGTGATGAGAACCTCATAGTTTCATTTTACATTTGTTCTCCTAGGCTCAAATAACACAAGTGTTTCAGTGAAGTTTGTCTTATAAAGCAAAAAACATAGTGGTCCTAAATATTTCTCCCTAAAAGCTACGCAGCAACAGAAGCAGGCACTAGAGAAAACTTTGTGAAAGAATATAATGGTATTATGGAAGAGAATTCAGCGGTAAAGCTGATTTCCCCTGTGTTTTCACTGTATTTTCACTGTAGTATTAATGTGTTTAGTACAGAAGGACAAAGTGGGAAACTGCAAAAATAATCGCTTACACATGCAGCCCAAATTATTTCTGCAAGCCCCTTTCGATGCTGCAGCACAGGAGGGGACACAAGGGCAATGCACAGCTCGAGGAGAGAGCTCACCTTGTGACTGACTACAAGGATACCCTTGCTAAGCAATTATTGTTATCTAGGCATTTGTTATAGCAACACCTGCTCTGTCTGTCATATCAATCAGTTTCAATTACTTTACCGATGCCTGTGTTTTATTAAGAAATTGTGAATATCTTAGTTGAGATTACAGTGTATCATTGAGTGATAATATATAGGATATTTGTGGGGTTGCAGCCCTACTCCATGAGAAAGAGTTGGTTTAACATGGGAAAATGGTTTATGCAAAAAACACTGATTTAAAAAAAAAAAAAAAAAAAAAAAAAAGGGAAAAAAAAGAACTATGTCTAAACCTCCTTCAGCAATCTTCAAGAACAATCTAAGGCTCCCCAGCATGGGAACTACAAAACCCAGGCAATGAATTCTCTAGATTTTCTAACAAGATTTTAGTCTTCCATATCAGTGCTATCCAGGTCAATGTATGTTCGGCCATGTGAGCTACTGAAGAGCCTGTAAACACCACCAGTGCAGAGGCTTGCAGTCCTGACATATTTATTTCCAGTCCATTGCACATCTCCCAAAAGTGACAATTCCCCGCTGATGCATAGCAGATTTCAAGAAAAACTATCTATACTGTCTTCTGTTTAGTAAAGCCATCTTAATTTCTTGATGACCTCTTGATGACTACTTTCTAATTCAGTCCTACAACTTATATCACCTCCTAGAAAACTTGTCTTGCCAAGCAAAACAAAACAAAACAAAAAATAGTATCGAGTATTCAGTTTGATTTCCAGCTTTTGAGATTTTATTTCTTGAACCTAACATGTGGTGAAAACTTCTATGTATTGCTATATTCACAACTATCCTCCTACAAGAAAATTAGGCACAGAATTTTATGGGAAGCAATTTAGTCACTGGATTCTTAATTGCCATAGACTTTCCATCTTCTTTTTCATATTTGGAAAACAAGTTAAAAATTGTGAGTAAAAAAGAGATAGAAAAAAAAAATAGTCTCATGTTTAAATTTTCTATTCCCTTTGGACAAGCATTCAGTTATTGGCAGTTAGTCTCTGTCCTGCCTGTTTACTCTTTTTGCAGACATACTTCAGGAGAGGGAAATATTACATCATGTAGAGGAATATGTAGAGTGAGTACATTCTGTAAAGAAATGAGTATCACAATCATCTTTAACCGTTCTCTAGCTGACAATAGAAACTGCCTTCACTTCCCTGTTGCTGATGTATTTTTTCTATATATGTTATTATCAGTCAGGAGAAAGATAATACTGAGTACTCTGAGGTACCAGAATTAATGTTTGCACTTTTGACATAGATTTTGTTGCTATTTGTTTTCATTCTGAATTTCCTGTTCAATTTAGTGCTTTGGCATCTTAGCACATTGAACCCTAGGGTGCCTTCAAGCTATATCCTTAGCCCATTCTGCACAAGAAATTAAATGAAATGAAGAAAATGATTTCTCTCAGCCAGCTTGTGCTATCTGTGAAATGGGATTTCCACCACCCTGCTGGTATGAAAGATGAAAACAAAAGGTTGACCAATATGAAAGCTAAAGCTTGAATAAATTTTCAGTTCAACTCTTCTTTTTTGGAACAAAATGTTCTTTTAAGATTTTTTTTCTGCATATTGACTTATCTGAGTAAACAGCTCCTAGTTAATAATGCAGAACACATGGCCCTGTTTTGATAAGCACATCCCCAGGGATTTGTGCCATTCAGTTTGAACACAGCTACTAGTCATATATTTTTGTACCAAAATCAGGGCAGCTCATGTTAATTTATGGTCAACAAAGGCTTTTGCTGAGCCCTTTACTCATCACTATTGAACTAAACTGCAAAGTAAAGTGATTTTAGGTTCTATTTGAGGTCTGCTCTATCAGATAATATTTAAAGCTGTCATTCAGATTTGGGAATAGAAATAAGAAAGTCACAAGAGCAATGCTTTCGATCTCATTTAGGTAGAAGGACAGAAAGTACTACATACATTTCAATTTCATGCTCTTTAGCACAAAGATACAGATCAGAGTGTCTCAGTATAGAGAAAAGAGTCACAATTTCTTTGAATATAAAAGGAGATGATAGTTATACAACAAATTCTGGACAGCCAAAAAGTGGAAATAAAGGGTGTGGCTGTCATAAAATACTACAACACTGTTTAAAAAGCAGTAGCATGAATTAACAAGTGAAATGGGCTGTTTCTAATTCAGTCTATTATGGAATCCTACCTGAAATCATCCAAGATTTCACAGCTGATGGGCAATGCACCTGATTCACTGCCACTGTGTCATTGCAAATTATTGCCTTAGAAATGTGATTAAAGGTTGTTTCCTTTTTTTCTTTCTTTTCAATAAAAATGAAAATTCTAAGAGAAGGTGTTAGAGATGAAGTATCATAAGCCAAAGAGATATTCACACTGCTGCTGCTTCAGCCAAAGACTCTTAAAGCATGTTTGCTGTATCACAGACCGTCAACACACCTCAACATGTTTCAATACGAACTGTTTCCTTTCTGCAATCTTTTGTCTGTGTTACACTAAATGTAATAGGAATACAAATTTGTCTAGCTTAACTTTGGTTCTGAGAAGAATTCTTTTCCTTCGTTCTGATAAATGAGAACAAAAAGCAAAACAAAATAAAACCACGAGCTGGTGATGAAATGCAATGAATAGTTGAAGGTGTAAATTTAAAAATAAAAATAAAAGTGGGACCATGTGGAGAGTGACAACATCAATAATTATTTGTATAACAGAGCTTATCTGTCTTGCTGTGCAGGAATAAGAGGATTCAGAATCTTTCCTTCCAGGAAGGAAAAAATCACATGATTGTAATTTTAATGGTCACAAGTGTAAAATTAGACAAAATATCTTTGTCTATATACTCATTTCTTTTTTTCTTTTTGGTCAAACATTTGTTACTACTTTTAATTATTTTTCCTTACAAAGATTGGCAACTTTTTAATGAAAATATCCACTGAATTCGTAGCATTATATTCTAAAATACTTGCTCCTGCTCACCTGCAAAAACTAAACTGCTAATAAACATCAGGAAAAATACTAAAACAGTTTATAACCTTCAGATTTTTGTTTGTTGCAAGCCTGGTGTCACATTCTTTTTTTTTCCCTCCAAAATAAAATTAAACAGCTTTATTTTGAAGTTTAGGGGTTTGATTAATTCTTCTTAGCTGTGGTAGAAGAGACGCTTTTTCAATATGCAAATAACTTCATAAGAGAAAAATTTCTGCAGTTACTACAACTGCACTGATTTAGAAATAAGTTGGAATTTAAATACATCAAATTACTTGTGTTAGGAAAAAGAAATAAACTCCAGTCCTTGTAACATTAGCAGTGTCCAAAAAGTATAAGATGATGGCAAGGACATTTCAGTTTAAGAATTCAAACTTTCACTCTAGCCCCCTTATTCTTGGTTCACAGCAGTTTTAATAAACAGTTTTCTTCCTTATGCTGTGCTCTTCTATACCTACTGTGAGATACAATAGACATTTGGGACTGAAATGAAAACTAAGCTGCAGGTCAGCTTGTATATGCTGATTCTTAGGATTATAACAAGAACTATTCCTGAATTTCAGATTGAAATACCCACTGAGTTCTCATAAAGAACTATTTAAAGCCTCCACAATAACTTTGCAGCAAAAAAGGTCAAATAAGAATTGCAAGCAGAGAAGCTGCTGGAGATCAGCAATGAGATTGAAAGTAAGGAAACTGAAACAAGCCAAACACAACAAGCGTGTTATCAGCCTCCCATCTATTCCGACAGATCTGATAACAACTTTGAAGGTCCTCTGGTTAGCATGTAATTCTGTCCCCTAGCTTGTATACGTAGGTTGTATATGCTTATATGATCATCTTTAAGGTTAAAGCTGTTGCTTTTGGTATACAAAATGATTACTAACTCATAACACTAAGTCTCATAATCTCTGCTCACAGAAGCATTCCACAAACAGATCTGGTTAAAAACTCAGTCTGCTTAAGGAGTCTTTCATTCTCCTTCCTTCATTCTGCTAAGAATGCACCAATCTATCCACCCCTCCACTGCCTCTTTGTGCAGATTCTGCTCTGTCTGTTTCCAGAGAGGCTGCTACTTTAACTCCATGGTAGGTAAGCTATGACACGATGCAGATATGCAAGGGCAAACAATAAAGGCTAGTGGTCTTTCTTAACAAGAAAGGAATTACTGTGAATTCTTAGGGAGATATACAAAAATCCATGCCTGGGTGCTAAGCTGAGGTAGCCTTCACTTTACAGAATTCTGTGATGCAGCAATGAATCCATTTCCTGCTAGGATATAAGATTTCTTTATGAGAGATTTGTAAATTTTGCTCTAGGAAAGAGTGAAGAACTACTTAAGCTGCAAGGACTAGAAATCACATATTTTGAATAAAAGAGTGCTATTGATGCAAAAAGAATTCAGGCTTCTGAGCTATTATTTCTGCATTTCAGAATCCATGCCTACATACAGCCAGTTTAATATTAGATAAAACCACATAATAGAACTGAATTTTCCTTAGTAATTTCAGTTCCCTTAATTTATTAGTTTAGTATGTATTTATCTGGCTTTCTTCTATGCTGTCCAGAGTATTTGTATGCGCATGATTGTAAAGCTTTAACTTGTCTATTAACATTTAGTGCTGAACAAGCCTTTAACTTGAAGAGGCACAACTTGTGACATTACTTGAAATTGCCAATAAAGTAAGCAAGTCCATCCAGATTTGATTAAGGATACAAAGAAGAGTGTTAGTAGCATCTTTACTAACTCAGTAATTCCTTTTGCTATTCCATTAGGACAACATGCAATACTTCAAAGAGGGGAAAAAATACGGCATTTCATATAAGACTTTAACAGCAAAGCTTCTTTTGAAAGTGGTAACTGTAATGCAGTTTTACTAGAATCCAGTAGGCCATGCTCACGGTCTGATTTTCCAGCTGAGATGCACCTGGTCATCATTTGCTCTCCATGCAAGCATGTGGCTTGCTTTGTTTCAGTGATTCAGACAGCTCTATTCAGCTTATCTCCACAATAGGAAACACTCACATGTTCCAGAGAACTCATTTCATAACATTTATTTCTAACAATTCCTGACATCCATTTTCCTAGAAACAGTGACTGAAAAGTACTATGTCCTGTCTGAGTATTATAATGTACGTAATTACTGCTGGGATACTAAAAGCAGGCTAGCTTCCTCCCTTTGGTTGTCCAAACAAGCATATTCTCCTTGGTCAGGATAATTAAGTTGTCTGTCATTCTTATCACCTGAGTGACAGGCTCTCTTCATTTCAGTCAGTGCTTGTTAGGATAGGTAGGAATTTCTAGGAACAGAAGCCTTGTGAGAAAATGCAGACTATAATTTATGCCTTGGTGTCATTTTCTGAATAAATTGCAATCAATTGTAGTGCAAGATCTTTTGTACAGTGAGAGAAAATTAAAACAATTCACCTAGGGATTTTATGTTCCATATGTGCAGTGTTAAATTCTTTAAATAGGATGGGGATTGATTCAAGTGCGAAGTAACTAGAAGCTGGAGTGTTCTGAGGACATTTTACTTATAAGTGCAAATTCTTGTGTAGTTTTAACACCTTTTAATTTAAATTCACATTACCAGGCTATTTACATCGACTTTCTTTTTTCCTTACTTTGCTTTCTGTCCTCACTGCTAAGAAACTCAGACTCGTACCCATTAATGGGTTTGTGGAATCTCTTTTAGAATGTTTTATCCTTCTGCAACAGGCTTTGAGATTACAGATGTCCTAAGGGAGGAGGCAATACCTATCTGCTCTGAGAAGAACATTTGATTGAATTTCCACCTGCCAGATTCACTCCTTACAGTCATGGGAAAAAACTAGGGAATGTCATGGTTTCAGAGTTTAAAGAAAATATAAGCAATGATATTAATATGGCTATTTTATGAACGCACAGAAGGACAATGTGGTCTTGTAGCCTTATCTTCAACCTGCTGACTGTTCTATTCAACAAGGAAGGAAATATGAGCAAAAGTGAAAGTTTCATTAACCTTGTGGAGGACATCTGCCTTTGATGTCCTGTAGTACAGAACACAGTGAATCCCTGCAATGTAAAATACCAAACAATGTTGGACTTTTTAGATGCTAATTCTACTGTAGGACTGATAATGCACTGCCCGAAAGCATTCTGCATGTACCTTTTGTACCTTTTGCTTTCTGACTGCCAGAGATGGGACCACATATGCAGTGCAAGAGAAGAGGGTCTGAAGGGTGAGCCGTACAGCCACCCTACTCCCTGTCACATCTCTTTCCACTCTTATGCAAGAGGTCAAAGCAGAGCTGTGGTGATAGTGAAATTTGATTGAAGTGTAGAGTTGTGACAGGGAAATGCACATGCTAATGGATGGAGGGGATGCTCCAGTATGGCTTTAACACTCACCTCCCAAGCAGGTTCCAGCCCTCCTGTACCATTAGCTTGTCTTGGCTAAGGGCCAAAACATTTGATGATAACGCAGCCTGGAACACATAACATAAAGGACTCTAATGGCATTCCTTATCACTGTTTTAAAGAAGGGAAAGAGAGAGGGACACACAGCTCTGATCTCCTGATATTTGCAGGTTGAGGGGAAGTGAAGTAGGAGGGAAACAAAAGATGTGAGGTCAGACAAAGTCAAGCCAGGACCGGCACAAGGCTCATCCATCACTGGTAATGATCAGGTGGCAAAAGTTTTTGTCCAGATTTAAGGAAAGTGTCAGGACAATGAAGAGCACACAATGGCCTTCTGGCAGGGCATCAAAGCTGAGCTCTGCAAAAGCACATACCAGCAGCGTACCCTTTCCCACATCATGAGATGACTTCATAGGGTGCCTTCAAGATCTTGAGTCACTAATTATTTATTGCTATGTAAAGAACAGAAAGGAGTTCTGTCAGCATGTGCAGGGCTGTCTGCCACAGGTCTTTGACTAGGGCTAACCTGTGTTTATATTTGACAGGGGAGCAAATCTTGGTGTGAGGGGAATTCCAACCTGTCTCGCTCTAGGGAGCTGAGACGGTCCAAAAACATTACATAATCTCTTCGGGCTGTAGTTGGCTATAAGTACAGCATAGTCTTTGTGATGCATCTGGATGTAGATTTATAGTTAATGCATAATTTAAGGAGAAGAACAAGGCTAAGGAAATAAAGAATGCACAGAGAGCTGAAGCAGAGCAAGCAATTCCTTGAAAAACCTTCCCAATAAACCAGTAGCATGGCTCAATCAGTACCTTTCCAGGAAACACTATCAAATATCTAGGTAAAAGGTTTCAATAACAGAGTGCTGGCAGAATGCTATTGACTGTTTGTCATTGCACATAGATGACTTCACAAAAATCTGTGCTCATATCAGAGCAAGCCTCAAAACACTGAGGAAATCAATAGGTCAGTTACGCATCTTCAGGGCCAGTGGTATTACAAGAGACACACTGAGTTGATAATTATTAACCCTGCTAATTTAAAAACTCACTGGAGTTCAGCACTTTTGGTGCACCAAGGGAGGGAGACAAATGTAACCAAGGAAATGAATTTATGGCAATTTAAGGATTTGCAGTTGTCCTTTTGCTTACCTGAAGCTGATATTTCTGAAAGCAGGCTGAAGAAAAAAAGAACTTGAGGTTATCATCAGGTTGTTCATCATAAGAAATTTAGAACATTTTATTGTTTGATAATTATAGTAAATGTCCTACATGTTTATGGATCAGTGAAATCTAAAAGATTCGTAGTTAAATAAGATTATAGGAAATGAAAGAGAAGACAATGCCAAAATCTTACAGATACAGAAAATCACTGCTGTCTGCGAGTTTATAGAGGGGAATGGTAGATATGAGTTCAAAGTGATGGACTAGAAATACAAAAGTGTCAGTAAAATTATCATATGCGGAAGTTATAAGCTCTCTGTCCTTGTCATCACATTTAACAAATTTATGCCATACTCAATACACAGAAACACTGTCCATACACTGTGACATTCAGAATCTACATCATGTTCTCATTCAGTAAGCTAACTTCCTAGTAACAGCCACCTAGTAAATAAATTGCAATAAACTACCCTTCTCCAGCTGTACAGGAACCTAAGAAGGATTAGTACTATGACCGGGAACAGCTGGCTGAACTAAACTGGGGCACAATAAAAGCAATATTGATAGGTAGAGGAAAACATTTTGGACAAGTAACCAACTCTGTAATAAAATTTTTGCTTGAGGGACAGCTGTTCTCAGTTCTCATTTCTTAAGATAGCAGGCAGCCTCAGCATCTTTCTGCATTTCTCATTACACCACAAGACAAAAACTGCCAAAAACATTTTTCATTTATGGCCTGCCATAAGACTGGACCTTTTCCTGGTGGAATCTGACCTGTCCACAGTTATTAAAACTTTTGTGGCTTGCTTTGTAGTGCTCTGAATTTGAATGTACTGCACTGAAATGAATGGGGCTCAGACTACTGTATTTGCTGACATACAAAGCTCAATATGAAGTCACAGTGATACTTAAGATTACTTGGTGGCGTTTCTGTTTCATAAAACCATCAAAATGTTTCACCAACCCACTTCAATTTTTAGCAGCCATAGTACATTACAGTAAGAAGTTCCACAGTTTGAATGAGTGTATTAGAAGTCTTAACACTTTTCTTATTTCAAAACTGCCTTGTATTGTTTATTTTTAAGATCTTTTTTTAAAAAATACTGTATGACAGTGATCTGTTGCCCCCTATTCACCTTTTTAATGCTATTCTGGGAAGCATTTAATGATTGTACAGAACTCTACCAGATCTCCCTCAGTCTTCTCAGGCTGAAGAGATAATACACACATGTTGATGCTTTTTATGGAAAACACTACACGATTTTTATCACCTCTGTTCCTTTTCTTCTACACCTGTTCCAGTTCTACCACATTTTTTTTCACAACAGCATGACTGGAATTATATTATTTAAGATGTGACTTCTCCATGGATTTGTAGAATGTTTTGATAATATTCTGATTTATTCTCTATTTTTTTCTGTAATAATTTTCAACACTCGATTTGTTTCTTCACAGCTTCTGAGACCTGAACTGCTTTTTTTCCTGGAAATATCTATTATAACCACAACATCTCTTTCCTAAATGGTAACGATCAGTGCATAGCACACCAAAGGGAATTTATATTTATGTGAAGCTTTTATTCCATACCTTTACATGCTGGGAACAATTGCTGGGACTGGGGACATTCACTTTTAAAATCCACCTTTCAAATGAAAATATGTTTGGTTTTGATTTAACGAAAATATGTAACTAGGATTTCTGGTCCCCTATTTAGGAAAATAGCAATAATCCATGGTCAAATACGAAGTAATGAAAACATGCAAGATTTGTGAATGCAGTTTCTTCTCAGTTCAAGGGCTGTATTTCCGAACAGTAGACATGAACACCAGATTTCCAACTACCCACCGAGATAAACTAAGTTTCTGAGTAAGCTACAAGAGCTGTTCATCCTTGCCATGTCAACTTGATGTTCATAGTGAAGTCTACATTATTAAGAAAAATAACAACTAGATCCCTGATATGCACTTGCAGCCCAGAAGGCCAATTTCATCCTGGATTGCATCAAGAGAAGCACGACCAGCAGGTTGAAGAGGTAATTCTGCCCCTCTACTCTGCTCTTGTGAAAGCCCATCTGGAACTGCATCCAGTTCTGGAGACCCCAGCATAAGAAGGACATGCAGCTTTTGGTGCAGGTCCAGAGAAGGGCCATGAAGATGATCTACAGCAGCTCCCCTACAGGAACAGTCTGGGAGAATTGGGGCCCTTCAACCTAGCCAAGAGAAGACTCCAGAAGAACCTTACCGTGGCCTTCCAGCACCTGAAAGTGCTTCCCAGAAAAGCTGGGAAGGGACATTTTATAAGGACAGGTAGCAACAGAACTAGGGGAAATGGCTTTAAACTGGAAGAGGGTAGATTTTGTCTAAATACTAGGGAGAAATTCTTTACTGTGAGGGTGGTGAGACAGTGGAACAGGTTGCCCAGTGAGGTTGTGGATGCCCTCTCCCTGAAGGCATTCTAGGCCAGACTAGATGGGGCTTTGAGTAACCTTGTCTAGAGGTGTCCGTGACTATAGCAGGGGGTTGGAGCTAGATGATCTTAAAGATCGCTTCCAACCCAAACCATATTATGGTTCTATGATTCTAAGAAATAAAATGTTAGTAGATAAACTCATATTATCTACTGACCTGCTCTTTAGAAGTAAAACATCACTATCACTTGACCAGTCTCTAGAAAAAAACTTTAGTTCTGGCAGCACAAGGCTTTCTTGAAAGAAGATAAGTCATCTTATTAACTCACAGAAGTTTTGCTCCTATTTTCGCCAGTCTATTCAGAGCAAGCATCATTAATCAGCTTTCCTTCAATATGGGTGGCTGTATCTTGGCTACATTGAGTGGTGATATATCATTACTGCAAGAAGGTGTTAATTAGAGTAGAACTATAGGACTCATAATATAATAATATTTTAATGGGATTTTAAATCCTACTGAAAATGTTTCCAAAATATGCTTGGTGACAGACTGATGTAATTAAACGGATGCCTCAGTTTTTCAGACTTTCAAGGGTAGCCAGTTACAGGTAATGTTTCAAATTCAAATTTCATTTTACAACTATTTGTAATTATGGATAAATAATGGACATCAGTACAAAGAGAGGAAAAGCAGAAAATAATCCTTTTTAAATCATTCATTAGTCTTTCATTCATCTTTTACTTAGAATATAAAAACAAGCAACAGCTAATTTTCCTTCTGCACATATTTTCTCGGTAGAAATCCTTTAATGAAGCTGCAACCTTAAATATATTTTCATAACTGTGACCTGAGATACTGTATTTCTTTAAGTATATATCAATTTCAAACCCAAGCTTCCTCTGCAGGATGAATAGAGCTCTCCTAATAAATCATCCATTCTTTGCACTCATGCATGAAATCATTGTAACATGCATGACAAAAGATAACAGATTATTACACCAAGTCAAAAAAGAATAATTTATGCCTATATTTTTTCAGGAAATATACTCAAGTGAGATTGCTGTGCTTACTTAATTCCTGTTTCTTGTGTGCCTGATGATGAAAGTTTTATGAAATAAAACACAATCTGAGTAAAAGGAAACTCTAACCCTTGTCAAGATGACATTTACACTGCCATCATAGTTAGCATAAAGTAAATGCCACAGTTGCCATTTTGCTTGACTACCAAGTTCTGAAAACTAAGAAGAGAGAAAATGGACGGACAACAACAATTAAAAAAAAAAAAAAAAAAAAGAAGGAAAAGAAAAGAAAAAAAAAGTGGTTCAAAGGCATTATAAAGAGAAGAGCACTCTACAGTATTTTTGTTAATTAGTCATCCTTGAGTCATTTAATAATTCCTATTTATGGCATCACGCTGACACCTAGTGGTTCTTGCAGGGCTACAGTGGTTCCCTTGGGTGGACAGCCAAGTGGTGCTCATGTTCCCAAGAAGCTAGCAGCTATAAATTTTTGAGAAATCTGCTTCAAAAACTTCATGGGAGAATCTTGAGATGGATATGAGGACCATCTGGAGTCATCAGCTGGTGAATTTTCATAGCAAACATGAAGATGCATTTTTCTTATTGAATAAAATTCACTTGGAATTGGAGGGGAGAATAAGGAAGCTCACCTGACAGAAAGGAAGCCTGTGTATGGCAAAAATGGTCTATTTCAGATGTGCATTATGTTCTTGCAGTCAGAGCACATAGTATTTGTTTATCAAACTGCAACAAAATAAAGTATCTCTCCAAGGTTCAGCATTATATCTAACGAAAATAGGGGGAAAAAAAGCACAGACCAAATCCACAGATCTCCTATTTAATTTGAAGTAACTGGCATGTAATTCGCTGTGGTTGACGTGAAAAAATTGTGACTCTTCAGACTTGCAATTCTGCAGAACTTTATACACTAAAATGTATCCAGAGGTTTAAATCTGGAGGCTTTAGAGACAGGTGTATTACAGCTGCATTACATGTTTAATAGTGCCAGCCTTTAATCAATTTCAAGTACTAAAAAAGATCCTGAAATCTGTTCTTTCCATTAAATATTTTCAAGAGAATCAACTAATTTACAAGGCATTTTATGACATGACTTACTGGACAATGAACATTTGGTGAAATTGATGTATGATGTATTGAAGTATGAATTATAAATGGAGCTACTGAATACAAAGTTTTTTTTGCCTTTAAGTTAAAGAGGGTCAGTTCGACCTTCAATCTAGTTACCTAAAGGTGCAGTGATGCTATCTGATATGCTTTCACACAAAAAATGGTGGGTCTGATTCTATTCTAGTTATTACATATTCACTGAATTCCATGAAAGTATTTTACTACATATTCTGGAACAGGTGAGATTAAAATCAAGTTGTTTTACTTGATAAAAGTAATTGAAGGGTAGATGACCTAATCAGAAAATTAGGTTTGAAGAAAGTTATTTAAATATCATTCTTGTTTTATAGATCTGCAGTTTTAGGCAATGAATTCTAAAATTTAGAGTAGCATTTCTTTTTGCAGTCCCTATGTGTTACTCAGAATACTATATAAGATCATCATGCAGCTCTTATTCAGGCAAGGCAGTTTTTAAGTGGACCTCTCTTGGCAGTGATATATAGGTTTTGAAATCTTCAGTGCCGTTAGGCACGATAAGGTGGGAAGGGGACTTGTATCTGCATAAAGTCTGGGTGGATATATGCTATGTTCTTGCAAGAATTGAACACATTCAGTAATTACAGACAACTATAGAAGGATTGAGTTGCCCAAAATGTTAATTTCAAACATTTTTTTTCTGAAAGTTAGAATTTTTTAGTGCCCCCTGCTGCTCGCCTTAGAGGGAGATGCTGGAACAGTCCTTCCCTTCTGGAGCCTGTCAGGCAAATGGCAGGAGGCAGGCTCCAAAAGGCCACAGCGCAGCAAAATGGAGGTAAGCTGGTAAGTAGGGGGAAGCAGAGGCATTGTAAAGAACACAAAGAAATTTTGGGAGTAAACTTTAACCAAATTAGAGATGGTTGCAGAAGTTCAGAAATCCTGAGGAAAATATCTGTTACACTTAGCTTGTGGCTTCAGTTTTACCAGTTCTGTCTTTTTCCACATAAGCTTGTAACTTTGGATACAGAATTTTTGCACCATTAAAAAAAATAAAAATAAAAAAAAAGGAAAAAGAAAAAGTGTTGATTGTAACACCTGCAAATTCACTGTGACAAATTCAACTGTTGGAATTGCTAGCGAATGGAACAGTCAATTTTTAATAAATTATAGGAAAAGAAAGCAACTACCTCATAGGAGCACAGGCAGGAAAATTTGGGGAAGTACCTTGCTCACACTGTAGTTGCATAATGACCTTAGATCTTGATGGCTTGGGATCATGCTCTTGCAGATAAGAGATATATAGGCTGAAATTTATAGTATAACATATTAAGTTCAGTGCTCAAATAATTCTTGCAAAATGATAGGCATTTTACTGTTTCTTCACTGGGAAACAGATCTCTGTAATGAACAGGCTCTTAGGGTTTATCAAATATATTACAAACTTGCTGGTTTAAAATGATGAAAATACAGTACTTATAGAGGTATTTTCAAAATATAAAATCCTGCATAAGGTTTGGTGGTGATTTGTTTTCTGTTCTTTGGTTGGTTTTTTTTGTTTGTTTGTTTGTTTTTGTCTTCTGAAAGGAAAATATACTTGTAGGATAAAAATCACTTCATCAGTAAAGGTGCTGAGAAATTATATCTAACATTGAATAGGTATAAAAGATATAACAAGAAGAATACATTTTTGAGCTCACAGAGCTACATAACATGAAAAATAAAAATAGGGCAAAGTAAAAGATCTTGATATAAAATAAGAATCCTTCCTAGACTGTACATTTTACTTGGTATAGATTCATAGAATTGTAGAAGGAAAAAAATTAAAAGGAAGAAAATACTTCTCTCTTGGTTTGTCCATGTTGAAATTGTTTGCACCAATTTTTTAACATTTTGAACATAAATAGCATCTATCTGAATGAACTTACAGCTTGCAGAATAAGGCTTTATAATTAAAGATTAAATGGCTAATGATTAGACTTGATGATCCTGAAGGTCTTTTCCAACCTAAATGGTTCTATGACCTTCCATATGAATGGCACCTATTTTTACAAATGCTACTTTTCACTTTCTTTCAAGGTAAATTTAGCACTGCTAATGAAAAGTTACAGCTGTCATTTAACCAGAAAAGGGACAATTAAAAGTAGCTGTGTTTTACTTTTGATGATGTCTCTTTTGTTACTGGTCTTTATTAAATGTGCATGAGGTGACTCGCCTTCTACTGCTTTCTTTTCGCTATCCTTTGCAAAATCTTGTGAAAGACCAAAGAAGCAAATGCATTGCTTTGTTCACTTACAATTCCCACCAAACGCTCACTGAGATCAGTTGAAATGCTCAGCATTGTACCTATCAGGACAGACTCACTCACAGATATTTCTGAGATCTGCAGAACACATCACCCCTCTATGCTGTTTCATTGTTCATATCAAGGTCAAGGTTCTGATATACTGTCCTGGGATATTTTGCTTCTGAAAGCAATTTCCAATCACATGCAGAATAGCAGTCCTGAAAACCTTTACATCTCTCCAAACACTGTATTTTTTTTCTTGTTCCTTAGATGATGCCTTTTTTGGATGGAACATAAGATATCAGCATCAATTAATGCTCGTCTTAGTGCAGTATGGGGGAAAGCTGGCATCATTTATTTGGATGAAGAGATGCCAAACTGCAGGCCATTCTTCTGCAGATATGGTATAGCCTAGACTCTGGATTTTTAACAAGAATGCAGAGGGTCAGCTACTGTGGTTCTGGCTTGTTTCGTGTATTTCTGTGTTTTATTGTTATTGCTGGTTTGTTGTTTTTTTTTCTGAGTTTTGTTTTGCATGTCAGCTTTCCATCTCATATATTTTTTATCGATGACTTGGAGTTTTAGTGAACACACTGGTGTTAAATACAGTCTAGAAAAGATACTCAGTGATCTATTGCAAAAAGACTTCTGATGATATGCAGACTCCTTATTTTCTTTCAGTTTTCTCTGCTACTTGCTAAACCCTGTGAATATCTGTCTCAGGCTACCAATAACAGGTGCTCAGTCAACCTCCTGCTGGGCTCTTTTTTCTTCCAGAAATAAAAGCTCTGGATTTTGTGCCAGGAGCACCGGCATCCAACTACAACACATATCTGCAGATAGTCAATGGCAATATGATTTTAAGTTATACTTCAACTAAATGATAAATAAATATTTTAGATCTTCTTTCAGTAACCTAGTTACTAAAACTGAAACCAGTTTCTGAAGCAGTGTTTGTAATTGCTTATGACAAGTGGTCAACAAGTGGTGGAAACAGTGCCCTTACATGTTTCTATGAGTATTGGAATTTTCAAATGATCTTGCTTTGACTACATTCCTAACCTTACCAGGCTCACTATTCCGCAGCACCCAAGCACATAGCTTTACTAGTTGAAATGGTGACTAAAACAGTCACAATTACAATACATCTTCATAGATTCTGGTGAGGCTGATTGTGAATTGCTGAGAAAATAATTTTAAAAATTAATCCTTTGGGCTGATTTTCAAAAGCAATCGGCTCACGCAACACAAAAAACAAACTCACGGAAGAGCTTGGTTTACAGTGAGGTTCCTAACCAATTTTCAGAATTATGTAGCATGTCCACTAATTCTTGCTGCCAAGATATCACTATATTAAGAGCGAAGAACGTTTCAAAATTTGATCACAACTTTGACACATAGAAATGAGAAGTCTAACAGCAAGCTACTTGTGATCCTGGATAAAAATACAGAATTCCTTTAAATGCAATTTTGTGTAAGCTTTCTACCCCACTAGAGAGTATCTGGAGAGCTATGAGGTACATTTCATGAATTAAGAGTAGAAACTGTTCCAATTATTTGAGAGAATGTCCTGTGTGGGGTTATTAAATAAATAAATAAATATAATTCCAGTTAAAATTATTCAGCTGAGTCTATGAAAAATTGAATTGGATTTTACAACAAAGCAACTGTGTTGCAATAATACAATGTTTTGCAGTGACAGGGTTTTTTATGGTGATATTTATGTTAAATGTAGATAAAAACCTGCAGTTCTGTGACTCTAGTGGACTTTTTTTCCCCAGTTTCTTCAGGTTCACACTGTCTCAGACACATTACTCATAACTTCCAGGAGCCTTAGTCTCCTTCCATAGAGTGACTCCACAGGAGGGAGTGTTCCTCCCATCCATTCCTAACCACATTTGAAGGCAACTTTACATAATTTTGTTCAAAATCTGAAAAGGAAACTCAGATTTTTCCTGGGTTTCCTGTAGGCACGAGTTCAACCATCTCTATATTTAACTTAAATATTTATGCAGCATAAATGAATTCCATTTATTTGTACTCTCTTTTCTGGAACATTTGGACTATCAGGTGTACATTTTCCTTGATTTTCTTTTCTTACTGTTATGACTTGAGGTAGCTGGGAATATTCTGTTTGGATATGCCACTTGTTGGGAAGAAAACTGTTTCCATGACAATGAGGAAACTTTTTTTAGAACAGTTCTTTCATTTTTTTTAATAAGATTCAAAATATGTGTAGATCACTCTGAACATAATGCCTCCAATATGTTTCCCTGAAAACTACATGGGGAAAAAAAAAAAAAAGAAACCCACAGCTATAAAGAGCAAATTAACACTCTCTGAAAGAGCAAATTCTCTGCTACAAAAACACTATTTTTCAACATAGCCACCACCATTAGCTACGCATTTTCACCAGCAATAAACAAGAGTCTGCACGATTCACTCATAAAAATTTGCACAACTGGAGGTAACCTACTGTTGCTACTGACACTGCCTCACTGTGTTCACATCCACTGTTTGGTCTCCATAAACAGTCAATGCCAATAGGTGCATTTTTTTCAGGATGGAGGAATTCAGTGACACAGCTTTGCTTCACATGCACTTCCACATCAGGCCTTTTTTGTCAGACTGCCCTTCAGCTGCCATCTGTTGCACAGCAACAAAATATAATGGAATGTTGGCAGGAAGGTTCAGCCTCTACTGCCATACCACCAACATCCACATCTAATTCCACATGGCCAAGATAATAAAATAGTAGGTATTACTTTTGGAGCAACCTTCGTGTGTGAATATCTATTTACATTCCTTCAAAAATCAGCAGATTGCACACATGATTACATTTCACATGTATTTAATGCCTTTTTTGCATGTGTGTTGTTTGATTTTTTTTTTTAATTTTGATTCATAATCCCATATCAACAAATAAAACTCTACAAAGCAGAAAATTATTTCTCCCTATGTTCTACATGGAAATATGAAGGAAAAATAATTGTTACAGAATATGCATAAATGACCTCACTACCTGGATGGTTCATGTTTAGGATGCTCTACATTCTCTGAAGATCTGATATAGTCCTGGGGTCCTTTCAGAAGGCTGACCTGAATTACTAACTGCAATTTGAACAGCAAGGGAGAAATCGTGGGTATTTTGAAATTAATAGCAAAACTTCCAAGGTTTCAAGGGAGCTAGGTTTTCATCACAAATATGTCTAACGTAATAATATCTAGATCATCAAATCCCTCATCCTGGTCTTTAAGCTCTGGACTTCTTTTTTACATTTACCACTGAATAGTTCATAATTGTAATGAGAATATTTTTCCCCTCTTGATGTAACATCTCAGGGATCAGCAAATCTAGGTGGTCTTTCCACCTTTAAAAGAACTGAAAAATTTTAATGGAAATTGGAGCATAGATGAATGAGCTAACAGCAGGGTTCAATTTTAATGACAGCAACAAGGAATTCTGTAATTAAGCACATTAAGGCAGAACACCCTCTTTGAATTTCAGAACATCTCTAGTTCATACTCTAACATCTGTTTTTCTTAGACTGCTTTAATCTGCATCCTCCCTTCAGGCATCTTACATTAAGGGCTTGACAGACTTTCCTAGCTGACAGTAGCTGGCATCCTTTTAATTGACAAGGGAGACCACTGTTGAAAGAGATTGGGAAGAGCATTCTCTTTTCCCTCAAGGTCTAAATGCTCTGCATTTGCAGAACTCCTGCAGGACCTGCTAGCTACAGACTCAACCTGAAAAGGCAGTTTTTGCAGAATCCAGTGAAGAGCTCAAATGAGCTTCACATTTGTTCCACTCTCTTTTACTTTGGATTTTTGTCAGATATCCCAAGAGAGGAAGTTTTGTGTTTTATTCTTCATATATGTGTTATTTTAGCAGAACGGGGGATAATCTCCATTTAAATAAAATACTGATGCATGTGCTTACATTTCATTAAAATCAGATACAAATCTATCTAAAATTCCTATATATTTGGTTATGAGACTGAAACTATCTTTTTTGTTTGTTTGTTTTCTGTATTGTGCTCACTGGATATGCCTTTGTAAAAATATGAAGACGTAGAAAAACATTGTTAAAAACAATAAGCAATCAAAAGAAAATAATTTACACCTCATTACACCAAAAGCATTCACAAATTTGCCATCTAGTCACACTGGCTTTCTTAGAGTTTTTACACATGATGAGAACTAGTTCATTTAGATTGTAAGCTCCTGATTAAAGAAGCTTACCTTTGTGAGAGTATTTGATATATCTGGTGCCTCATCAGTAAGAGCAGCAGTTTTAATCACTTGTTCTTGCAAATGTTCTTGCAGGTGTCTATTATTTATGATTCTTGATTTTATTTGCCTAGTTTAATGGCCTCTACCCGGTGACCTGCAAAGATTAATAGCATAGATTCTTTCTAAATGCTATTTTATGTGCATTGTCAACTGTTGTATTTTTCATTATCTGTTCTCTCATCAGTACACATAGTTAGGTGCCACTGACTGAACGATCCATTATATTTATACATGGCTTTCAAGAAAAACTGAACTCCCAGTCACTAGGGCTACTGCAGTGAAGTCACAACATTTATGATCTAAACTAAGCTGATATTTCCACTTTTGCAGCCAGTGTTCCTGGTTTATATTATTTTAAACTTGCAAAGAATGAAAATGGGTTATCCAGATGATTCTTATAAAAGAAAACAATGCTCTAGGTCTTTCAATCTCATCTTTCTTCATTTCTAAAACAAACCAGCAGCTCTAGATAAAATTCTAGACAAAATATTACAGTCGAAAAAGCAAACTGGTAAAGGCATGCAACATAAATTAAGCCTTGCTATTAACAGATTTTTGAAAACAGAAACCTTGCTGAGATGTTCAGGAGACATTTGTGAAACACTGGCTCAACTTCTGCTTGCTCACTTTATCTGAGGTATTCTTTGAGCTAGGTTAAGATTAGAAATGCAAAATAAACAAAATGTTGAAATGGTAGCAATTATTATAAGCTACACTTTTAGCTCCAGTGTACTTCTCTGCTTTATTTGTTGGTTACATTTGATGAAAATGTGTTACCAAAAACAAAAAAAATGGCACTTTTCTTTGGAAAGATATGGTGTCAGACACTGTATACTATTAAGAAGTGGAATATCTAGGCTTAATATCATAGAAAAAATGCACAACAAATCTAAATAAATGATACAAATAACTTTCAAGATGAGATGTGCCTATCAAACAAGAACTTGTTCAAATGAAAGTGGTTTTCCCTAGCGGCTTACTCCAGCACTCATAAGCTGGACCCTGCAGCATCGAGCATACACCTGACTCACTGTTGCCCGGCAGAGGACTCTCCAGCACTGAGGGATGCTCTGCACTGCATTCCCCCCAGCACACCCTCAGGACAATATTTATTTAATCAACCTAGAGTAAACTGAATACATAGATAAACCATGCTATTTTGCACACCTCTGTTTTGAAGAGCTGTCCAGGATAGGTAAAGTTGGCCAGTGCTATGAGAGACCCTAATTATTTTTTTTGCTCAGAAACCACATGCAAACTAGTTGGCCCTTGCTGTCTCTTGTCATCCGATGTTACAAAGCAATCTACGCTGTCTGTAAGCTTCAGAACACATACTGACAAAAGAAGTAGTTTCCCTGGTAACAAGGACCATATGAAAGCTCTCAGAACATTTCCTCCCCAGGAGTTAATTTGTTTCAGATGGGAAAGGTGATTACTTACAAGAAAAGAAGGAAAACAACTGAGCTATTTAAGGATGAAACAGTAAAGAGTAAGCAGTGTTATTTGTTCCTCTTCTACTATTTTCATTTATATGTATGTGATTTATGTGCATACATATATATATATATATTTATGTATATATATATATATATATATATATATAAATATATATTGTTGTGAACTCTCATTGTGTAAGGGCTAATAAAATCTTGTAATGGACTTAGCCGTAAAGAACTTCTATGAGAGATTCATCACATTACCAAAAAATGAAAAATAATCTCTCGAATGAAATTTTTAAATATTTCATACAGATTCCAAGCATTTGGAAAGAAATAAAATACTAGAATACTCATGAAAACAGGACTGGCCAGAAGGTTAGGAAATGAAATGCAATGGGATTGCCAAAATAAATAAGTTGCAGAATAAATAGTGGAAAAAGTCACAATAATATTTAAAAATAAAGCTACCTACACACAAATATCTGTTAGGAAAAGTTAACTCTTTTTCTTCTAGAATAACTGGAAGCATTGTGATATGAGTGATCTGGATGGTCTTCCAAATGTAGAGAGTGGACTACTAATAATTTATGGCTTACTATGTTCCTCAAGCAACTACTGAGTGACTGTGAGCGTAAGGGAAAGTTATCTGTGCATTCATGAGCCAGAGAGCAAACGTCATCCCCAAATGAGCATGGCAGAAGCAAGACACGTCGCAACAGTCATACGGTTGGATGTGATGAGTGCAGTGAGTGCTTGAGGTGACTGCTGATTCAAGAAATGTATATTTCCTTAATTGTTTAATGACGGAGATCATTTGTTATAACATTTCAGTGAATAAGGATTTCCGTGTGCTTTAACAAGATCTGTTTCTCTGAAATGAAATGCCTAGACATCACTGTAATAACAAGCATCAAAATAATTAAGTACCTTTAAGATGAGAAATGTGACTGCCTAGATGCAATTATTAAAACACAAAGTCTTCTTTGTTGGAACTTACAAGTTTTTCATCAGCTTGCATTTTTGGATTTTTAATTTTTGAGGGTTGTTTTTACAGACATATAGGGAAAACCAGTGTAAAGATATACATTTGCTTTGGCCTTCTCAGAACACTGAAACCATTAAAGTTGTGGTAAGTTATATTAAAAAGGTTTAGGTCTCTACCTGCTTTGGCATAACTCTGAGAGACAGTGGTAGTAACAACTATTTCATATTACTAAATCTTTTTTTTCCGCTTTTGGTTCTTACCATCATTAATTCATACGAGTTTTTAAGTATAATATAAACATTCTTCCTTTCAGCTAAAGGTGGTGTGAAAATTAATACCTATCTGAGAAAGAGAAATCTAATAACAATAAACATATTTCAAACAATTTCACCGGAAATTTAAAAAAAAAGTGAGATGTCTCTTTAATGTCTTCAGTCCCAGAAGAAAAAGCATGAGTAAATTATTCTTACAGTTCAGTCACATATTAAAATTGTCTGAAGGAATTCCTATAAATCTTATTCTTTGCAGTATTCCACGCCTCAATTTGGAAACTTGAGCTGAGCTCCAGCAGAAGGTTGTGGTTTTCTTACTGAAGAGTTCTGCTTTCGGGGAGTATGCGTATTCCAGATTTTCCTCTTGATTTCAAAGTGTTTCTGGTTACAAATCAAGATATTTCTTTTGTTTTTAAAAGACATGACTGACTTGGATGAAAACTTTGAGGAATGTGTAAGTGCCTTCGACGTTAAGACTGTTTTAAAAGTGATTTAGGTATACTACTTAAAGATGGATAAATAAATAAACCAAAAGATTACCAGTGTGTCCAAGTAGCTTAGTGCTCACTGTGGGATGGCCTATTACTGTATGGATCCATTCTCAGGATAAGCTGTACGATAATCCCACTTTCCTAGATGCTAATGCAATTGATGAAATCTCTCAAACTTTTCTATCAACTTTTCTGTCAAACTCTATCAAACTCTATCACACACTGGTGGAGTCCTGCCCACCTATGATTGTGCTTACTTTCATAATGGCTGCTGGAGGAAATTTGAAAGTTTGAAATATTTCCTTACTTCATTGCTTTGTCTTTTTCCCTTTTTCTTTAGCAGAATTACTTCAATAATAGACAGTAGAAATATTTAGAATATATTTGCTAGTGAACACAAAGTGAGAGATTTGTTTTCACTCTCCTCCTCAGAGTTACTGTTAGAGTCTGCCAGTTTTTTTCTAAGAGAAATAAAATTTCCCACAGCTTCTTATTCCCCCTTTAAATTCTTTGTCATTACTAAATGACTGCTTGTTGAAGAGCCCAGTATCTCCTTTATGAAAATACACTCACACACTCGTTTACTGCTCAATCTTTCCTTTCTGAACATCTGCTCCCTTATTGAGACGATTCTCTTAAATAATCTGTGACATCTATTTCATTTTTGTTCTTTTGCTGATAATTTTCATACAGGATCCTTCTTCTCTGTCCAATTATTTTTGGGCAAAAAGCTGTTAAAAGTCAATGATGCAGTTTGTAGCAACCTCACTGACTTACCTGAGTGTTAAACACTGATGATCTCGTCTTCTTTGAGCTCCTACTTTTGCTAAATGTAGAAGTTCTAATATATATGTAACTTCAAAATGAAGGAAGATAGCAAATTTAAAGAAAAATAAATTAAGATCTTACTCCTAAAACTAGTACGGAAATATTTTTATTGCTACACTAAGTATTACTTATTATTGTTGCATTTGATGGTTTATTACATCCTATCTATGTATATTTGGGGTTTGTTATGTATTTGAAAAGCAACCATATCAATGAAATAAAAAAATAATACATGCTCTGATATGCAGCAATGAACTCCTATGGTAAAGAAAATCCTCTATATTAACATCTAAGCATAGCATTATTTTTTTCTAATTGATTCAAGATGTATTTTATCTGCTTTTTCCAAAGGGCAGAACAGGAGTACATGCCAGCAGAATAGCTCTTGATACCATAAAGGCATCAAATAAAGAACATAATTTCAAACTAAACACTGGAATCCTGTCACAAACTAAACACTCCATCTGGTGCCATTTAACTGAAATAACTTCTTCAAGGCACCACTCCCATGAAACATACAAACTTCAAACAACATTATTTTACTACAAATGTGGGCTATAAAACTTGATCGAAAAAAAGGAAACCATAAAGTCCTCAAGTTCCCTCCGAGCCTGATCTAGAATCCAGATCTTCCTGAATTAAGTCACTTTCAACATGTTGCAACAGATCTTCAGACGATTAGTGTCCCAGCAGATATAAGTTTTATTTTCATAATTCACTCTCAACTTGGCTAGGAATGAAGTAGCCACCTCCACATTTTTGGCAAGACAATTTTCTTTACTGGAATAAAGGTCTGCCTCTTCAGTGGGATGTTTGGCGAGAAATAAAGAAAAAATCATATCTGATTTCCTTTACACTTGACTTCTTTTTATTTCTTTCAAGCTTTAGCAAGTACTCTCTCTTCATTGTTCAAGTCCTCCAGCCAAAAGTATAATTCCTTTGTTAGTTCATTTTTTATACATTCACATAGCCAATCTTCTATATCTGCTTTGCAAATATTGTACCTTTTTAATAGCACTGAAACCTCTGGGATTTTGAAGCCTCTCCTCTCCTCTCCTCTCCTCTCCTCTCCTCTCCTCTCCTCTCCTCTCCTCTCCTCTCCTCTCCTCTCCTCTCCTCTCCTCTCCTCTCCTCTCCTCTCCTCTCCTCTCCTCTCCTCTCCTCTCCTCTCCTCTCCTCTGCCCTCCCCCCTTCTCCCTCCAAGGGGAGACCTTATTGCTCTCTTTCAATACTTGAAAGGTGCTTACAGCGAGAGCGGGGTTGGTCTCTTCTCACTGGTGACAGGTGACAGGACGAGGGGAAATGGCCTCTAATTGTGACAGGGTAAGTTTAGGTTGGGTATCAGGAAAAACTTCTTTACAGAAGGGGTTTTTAAGCACTAGAATAGGCTCCCCGAGGAGATGACTGAGTCACTATCCCTGGGTGTGTTTAAAAACCATTTGGATTTGGTGCTCCAGGACAGGATTTAGCAGAGCTAGGCTGGTATGGTTAGGTTGTGGTTGGACTCAATGATCTTTAAGGGCTTTTCCAACCTGAGTGATTGTATGATTCTGCTCTTCTTTCTTTCTCCTCCTCCTTTCCTGTTCCTTTCCTCTCCTCTCCTCCTCCTTTCTTCTATTTTGATTAACCTCAAAACATTCTGGAATCTGATATCCCTTTATTACTGGAAGATTATTATGCCAGCATTATAAACCTCTATTTTATTTTCCAGCATAACAATGAGTTTTCTTCTCTTTTACAGAACTGTAAATATTCATCAGTGGTCTCTGCCCATTATAAAACTCTTGTCCTTCAAACCTCTTCCTTTTATGCTATTTATATACCAATCTAAACTCTGGACTCACTGGTCAAATTTAAACTCATGAGTGCCATCATGATATTCCTAGACTCCCGGGTATGAGAAATATGAGAAATACTTAAGGATTCAGAGAGCAAAAATCATAGCTCAAGAACAAGATCTCTGTAGATTTCTATAGTATACCATAATCTTATTGCCATCTGTAACCTGATACACAAAATCTGTCTAATTCTTTTCTGGAACAGGTATGGCACAAAAATCTGATGGAAATTCTCTGTCTTAGGAAAGTAAACTAATGAGTTTATGGTCTGCTTGTACTGTGGAAGAAGCCATATTTTGTCTGATGTTCATGAAAGACAGCAGGCTTGAAGAGCAAAAATTTACATACTGTACTGGAAATCTACATGCTTTGGAGATAAACACAAATAACTACCTGCTACTTTCAATTAGCTTTGCTGTCCATGACATTAAAGCCAGGGTGGTTAACCAGTATGCATTTATTAAGTACAAGACAAACCATGATCACAAACTTAAGTAAAAATAACAACAACAAAAACCACACAGAAAGCTGTAACCAGATGAACAAAGATTTACATTATTTTGCTGCTCAGTTTTATCCCATACCACCTATAATAGACTAAATGTGCTATTAGGCATTTCCATGGTGCTACAGGGGAATTATATAATAAAAATCTAATAGAAATTTTAATAGTGGTGATGTACCAAGGCTGATTTTAAAATGCTTATAACTTTATTTTAAATTCCATGGTACTTGCAGGGATATATCTAAGGTTTAAGTGGAATGAGATACTGTGGGAAGCTCTCAAGGGTTCCTGGAAGCAACTTGTTAAAATTCTTTCCCCAAATTGAAGGGAAGTTGAGGATAATTTTAAAGCCTCTGATGCAATTTCTGCTTTCTCTGACTAGAAAAAAACATCCTCACTTGATATGAGTGGTCCCTGGTAGTCATGAAAACCACTAACAAAGAGTAATTTATTTTGCTTTTGGAATGTATAGCACCAGTCCCAATTATATTATTAAAAATGTCTTGGGGAAAACATAACCCAGACAGCTAAAAGGCTTTTTACCTTCACTCCATTTTCAATTACATGAGCTGAAGTTTGAACTGTGCTATCACTGGGCTGCACTGTTTTTCTTCCTTGGTCTTAACATTTCTGAGTTTTTTGCTTGTTTGTTTTTTATGGGTAAGCGTATTAATAGAATTTCTGACCTAGGAATTTTCTCAAAGTGAAAGAATGGTGGGCAATTTTAACATAAACTATAGGAGAAAATGTATGTTGATGCTTGAAGGCAGTTAAGTGTGAAGAATGCATGCATTATAGCATTTTCCCTAGATGTACGTAAACACACATATAATCCTAAAGATTTTTTAATTGACTTTGAAATAACTTTGTGCTTTCATTCCATTTTATTCTGTATTCTATTGTGCCTTTTACCAATACAAAAAGACTTCAGTCCTATAAATAAACAAGCACTACAAACAATTGAATAGTCCCATTATTTTCTGGGGGAACCATTCATTTATTTGAAGTGAAGCATTCACATCCATAAATTTTCTCAAAGTGTTGTTGTCTATGTGGATCAGAGTTATAAATGAATTTCTATTCCAAAAACTATGGCTGAAGTCCTACTACTTCCATTGTAGTGGCTGCATCAGAAGAGTGATGGCCAGCAGGGACAGGGAGGTGATTGTCCTCTTCTACACTACCGTCATGAGGACCCAGCTGGAGTACTGTATCCAAGCTTGGGACCCGTAGTACAAGAGGGATGTGGGACTGCTGGAGTGGGTCCAGAGGAAGGGCCACAAGGATGATCAAGCGGCTGGAGTACCTCTCCTATAAAGAGCTGAAGGGACTGCACTTGTTCAGCCTGGAACAGAAGAACTGCCGGAAAACCTCATTGCAATCTTCCGATATTTAAATGGGAGTTTATAAACACAGGGAAATCACCTTTTAACATGGGTAGATAGTGCTGGGACAAGGGGGAATAGTTTTAAACTAAAGGAGGGGAGATTTCGATTAGATGTCAGAGAGAAGTTTTTTACTGAGAGAGTGGTGAGGTGCTGGAACAGGCTGACCAGAGAAGCTGTGGATGCCCTGGCCCTGGAGGTGTTAAAGCCCAGGTTGGATGGGGCCCTGGGCAATCTAGTACTTATCTAGTGCCTGGTAACCTTGCCTGTGGCAGGAGGGTTAGAACTTGATTATCCTTGAGGTCTCTTCTGATCCAAGCTATTCTATGATTCTACGATACACTGAGGGAGTTGGGCTTGTTGAGCTTGGAAAAGAGAAGGCACCGGGGAGACCACACTGTAGTCCTTCCAGTAAATGAAAGCTATATACAGAAAAGAGATCAACTTTTTACATGGTCTGATAGTCATAGGACAAGGTGCAATGTCTTTAAACTAAAAGAAGGGAGATTTAGGTTAGAAGTTAGGAAGAAATCTTTTACTCAGAGGATGGTCTGGCCCTCGAAACAAGAGAGGCTATGGATGCCCCATCTCTGCAGGCATCCAAGGCCAGGCTGAATAGAGCCCTGGGCAGACTCATCTACTGGCTGGCAACCTTGTCCAAGACAGGGGGGTTGGAACTAGATGATCTTTAAGGTCCCCTCCAACCTAACTCGTTCTATGATTTTATGATATTATATGACCAAAACATACTTTTAATTTTGCTTGCAGTTTATTCTCAATCACTATATAACAAATTCTAGCTGTTGGAAGACCTCATACATCATTTGAAACCTTAAAAATAAGTGTTTAATTTTACAAGTTCTATGATTATGAAAATTACAGATAGGTAGTAATATTCCTCCAACTAACTTATTTATTCTGTATCTTTTGTTTTGCACTGAGGTAAAGTGTGAATATTGACAAAAAAAAAAATTAAGACTTACACAAAAAAGAAATGATGAGAAATGCACTCTGGTCTTCAGCCTTTACTTAACTGAGTGTCTATGAAATGACTTTTAACAGATGATATGCTAATAAAAAAAATCATTGATGTGAAACATTTATTAGTAGTATAAAATTCAGTTTTGTCCACACTGAATGCCAATAACAATCTTTTTGTTGGCTTTAATAGCATCTAATCAATCACATAATCATAGAATTATAAAATCTTTTGAATGAAAGTGACCCTGAAAGGCCATCTAGTCCAACTCCCCTACAATGAAGGGGAATTTGGCCAGTCTTAAAGCTCTGTAATTACCTCTCTGCATTAAAATATTTTTAAGCAAATGATTTCATAGTACCATACTCATTACCATCAGTGCTACAGCTAGTAACACAATGAGCAATGTATTTTTTGAGAACTTTCACTTTTGTTTAAGTTCAAGTGTTAGAGATTTAATCTCAAAGCACAAAGAAATGAAAATAATAAAATACGTTAGTATTTTTGTTTAGCCTCCCTCACATCACAGTGAGAGATGAACATGTTTAACTGTGGTATCAGTGATGCCTGCTACTTGTATAAAATTCCAACTAGGTAAATGTGTTGAACTTTTAAAATAAATATAAAATTTGTACATAAAACTGCCATTTTCAAAAGCAAGGTATAAATTTGCTGACATTATAATCAGTAAGCCTCTATAGTAGCAGAGTTAAATGGAAAATGTTACGTATTTTTCACTATCTCACCTTTAAATCTGCAAGTATTTTAGCTCCACAGCTGATGCATTGTGTCTCAGTCAGCCTGCATTTCTTTTAGGCATTTCTGTCATGCTCCAAGGCACTGACATCATTCTTTCCAAATAAATTAACACATAGAAGGGAATTAAATTGTAAGCAGTTTTATTCAGTTACATTTTCAACTGATATCATGGTGCCATAAATGACCACAATATCTCTCTGTTTTTCCTGCTTTAAAGAAAGTTAAGTTATATAATCAGAGCTCAGATGTTCACCATATGTAAAAAGTCCTTCAAAGATGATGTAGGGTGATGGTCACTCCTAAGGAAAACATAATTTGTAAACATCAGTTGGATGGAGCAACTTTTAATTTTATTGCTTAAAGTAGCTATGACAACAGAAACACAAGACAGTGTTTGTTGTGCATAGTCTCTACAGGCTTTGAAATCATAAAATAGAGAAGTAGACATACTCTTGAAACTATACTTTCTGCAGGCACTCAGAGGAATCCTTGTCCTTAGCTGGCAAAAAATGCAAGTCAACTTATTTTTTATATCTTCACATTTAACTCTGAAACAGGCCACAGGTAATAACCTTCTTAAGGAAATTTCACATTATGAGAGTATTTCATCAGCCAAAACTGATGGACTGCTACAACTGGTTTTATAAGCAGTTGATAAGCATTACTAGACTGTACATATATATCTTGCTACAGGCTATAGTGAATGCAGCTTTCTAAATAACATCTATGATCTGTGACCACAGATCACATCAAGAAGCCTGATTTATGGTGACAAAGTTGTAGATATAAACATGCTTTCTCTGAAATCAGAGGTAGAATACTAGTGGATTGAATTTGCCAGCTTAATAATCTTAGCAATTGTCTTTGTCAGTAAGAAATATACATAAAAAAAAAATAGCTGGAGGAAAATACTACAACTAGCCTAATATCTTGTAGTTCAAAGCTCTTGAAGAGTGATATGACAAACAAAAAATGAAAACCTGGACTAACTCCTTTGATTCTATTTGGCTCAGAAATCATGCTTGATTCATCTTAACAGAACTAAGATTATTTGCTTCATCTGAAAATTTTAGGCTGTTCTATAGCTGAAGTTACAAAAGAACCAGAAATTAGCCTCAAAACTGGAATTACAAATACATATAAATGGAAACTTAGAATTACATAATTAAAGTCGCTCTCTGTTAAATTTAAAATTTAAATCTTCATACAATTGAGATTTGAATTCATTCTTTGACAAATCATAGTCAAAACTAAGATCTGTAGGGGACTGAAGGTGAGATGCTTTTGATCTTTAAAACTGGCAAAATACATGTAGAATTACCCCTTGGAACATATGTGGTGACGTTAGTCCATATGGCCCCAGGAAACCACTGAGAGATTTGTTATTTCACTTTAGGCTATATTTATTCATTTGTTTATTTATTTGGAGATTGCATTTTAAAAGTATAAACATAGTAGTTTAAGGACAAAGGTTCAACCTGAACATCCAGTTTCCTTGTGGGTTTCAGATAAATTGTTTTTGTGATCTTGCTCCTAAAAATGGAATTAACTGTAACACAGCAGGCATTGGGTAATACAATACTGATATTCAAAAACAATTAAAGTGGCCTCAGCTTTATTAATAGCCAGGGAATATTCTGATTTCTAAAACAGATGCTTTAGTTATACCACAGAAATTTAATACAACAGTTACTATAGAATTGAGCCTTAGAGCTCAATAGTGAGAGTTATCGATCATTAATTCTCTTAAATAAATTGGCTTTATTTGACTATTCAGTCACAGTACTTAAAAAACTAGGTTAATGATTTAAGCCAGAGATGCGTAATAATAACTAACATAAATAATAACTAACTGGGACTCCAAGAACAGGAAAAATGCTCTTGGAACAGGTCCAAAGGGGGCCACTAAGATGGTTAGAGGGCTGGATCACCTCTCCCATGAAGAAAGGTTGAGGGAACTGGCATTGTTTAGCTTGGAGTAGAGAAGGCTCCAGGGAGACCTCATTGTGACCTATACTTGAAGGGAGGATATAAACAGGAGGGGGAACAACTGTTTACAGGGATGGACAGTGAAAGGAGAAGGGCGAATGGTTTTAAACTGAGACGGGGAGGTTTAGGTTAGATATTAGGAGGAAGTTTTTCCCTCAGAGGGTGGTGACACACTGGAACAGATCACCCAAGGAAATTGTGGATGCCCCATTCCTGGAAGCATTCAAGGCAGGCTGGATGTGGCTCTGGGCAGCCTGGTCTGGTGGCTGGTGGCCCTTCCTACAGCAGTAGGGTTGAAACTGGATGATCATTATGATCCTTTTCAACCCAGGCCATTCTATGATTCTATGATTCTATGATACCTATTAGTACAAGTCAGATGAATAAATCTTTTAATTGGAAGAGTAGTTTTATCCCATGCACCAAAGTGATAAATTAGCTTACGCCATATTAGGGCACAACCGTTCAAGACATTTGGGGATAGAACACATCACACACCAGGGCAGCAATGTGTAATGAGAGCCCATAAGAAGAAATAAACAAAATAAGACAAAATTCATTTCCATTTTTTTAATATTGTTTTAGCAATATTGTGTTTGGAAATTGGAATTCCTGGCATTTTGCCCCAGATACATTCTGCAAATATATTTCTACTTTGTTGAAAGCACATTTCACCTACTAACTTATCCATAACTACATTCTATTGTGCTGTTGTGCTTCCTTAGACAATTTGGTATTTTCAAGAGATAATCAAAAGTACTGGAAGTTCTGCTAGCACTTAATTTCAAATATCTCCCTGACAATCTATGCAGAAGTTTTAGTTGCACAAAATCTGCTCCCCTCACCTCCCCTCCTAATTCTCTGCCTTGGATTTCTGTCTTTCAAATCAAGACTGAACTTATGCTCTTGACCTTCAACTCGTTCTTTTTTTGTCATCTCATCATTGCCTGTGTCAGTATTTATGTTTCTTTTACTTAGCGTCTGAATACCTACTTGTGGTTCAGAGTGCCTTTTGTCTTAAAAATAACTTTAAATTGACTTACTCTGTTTACTAATGTTAATTTCCTTGAGTACGGATATTATCTACTCAAATAAAAACACTGCAACATGTTTTGCAACACTGCAACAATGCACTTCAAACATTCTGCATGTTTCTGACACAGAACTTCCTATGCATTTTAGGGATGGATTTATCTTTAGTCTATAAAATCCTCATGGCAGGAGTTACATCTCCATCTCTTCCAGGTTCTGTGAGGCAGTAAAAGGTTGGCACCTAAGAGATGATTTGTATTAAGAATAATAAACTTCGTTTTGCCAGGCATGATCTAATATCGTTATTTGTCAAGTATCAGAGAGACAAAGTTCTTGTTTCCTAAATGAGAATGGTTTCTCTGAAATATTCACATTTTAAATACTAAAAATATATTTTGCTTGTTTATTTTGTTTTGCTTTATTTTATTTAGCCAAATTGTTCTCTGCTCGGACTACAGCTGTTTAAGCAATACAGCTGACCTGATTCTCACCTCATATAATGGGCAAGACAGACAATTTCAAATGTGTGACTTCAAAGTTTTCCAAAAAAATATCATACCATAGTTGATCACACTGGAAGGGAAATTAGAGCATCTAAAAGAGCACTTCTGAATTCTATAGGCAGAAAATTCAGAGTTTAATGTAAAAATCAGTACAGTAATATCATTATAATAACAGCAAGTTTCTTCCTCCTTAATGCTCAGGATTTTTACTGGGGCTGTTCAAGCTAATAAGTGTAAGTACATCCACAAGTATTTGGAAAATTTAGGCCTAATTTTTTTGTTGTATTTTACAGTACATGATGATTTTTCAGCACTGAGACATCTTTCTTTTCATCCTAGTCCTCAAATTCTCTGTGTATATGCTATATTAAAAAAGCAATAGTTCTTTTTCATATTTCAGTATTAGTGAATGATATAACTGAATCTTTTAAAGCTTGTCCTGAAAAATATATTCTTTATACCAGTGCAGGAAACACACAATATCTGAGGAAGGCTGCTTGTCTGGCATTCCAGATTTGTACTTGTGAGGGAGATTTTGCTGTTTTCCTCTGACGGGAATCAAGCTGTTTTGTGGCAGCCCAAAATCTGCCAGAAAATCCACACCATGGAGCTTGTGCTGGGACACTTCTTACGTGAACAGTGCTGTTTGTTGGAATAGGTTAGTGTCATCACCAAAAACAACAGAAAACTCAAACGCTACTTTGACTGTTGTACCAAGGATTTTATCAACATTCATATCAGCTACAGCAGCATTTGTAATGTTTATAGGCAGCTATTTACAGTTCCCTTTGATAGGCTCATTTGTATACAACTCCAGTGTGTAGATGAGTATTTGATTAAATAAATTAAAAATGAAAAATGAGGGGACTATCAGGACAAATAACAGTAAGATTTTTGCTTTTTTTTAAATGGCTGAGTCAGTGAAACAGCATGTTAAAAATTTCTTCCTAAATATTCCATATTATTGCTTCAGATGATAATAATCACAGAAAGCCTGGAGCTATCAACCACCATTGTTATTATCTCAGTATTTCAGCTCATTTCACTATGATTTAATAAAATTAAGTCTCTCAAAAGTACTTTTTAAGCAAAACGTTGGCCAGACACTTGTTTCCAGCTACTTCACTCAATACACATATGCACTGCTCCTTCTTGATCATGAAAGGATTTTTTGTACAGCTATAGTTATTTGTATAAATTTTAACTTTCATACATGTGTATTTATATATTTGTATATGTATATATATATGTGCATATGATAGATTTGAAGCATAACCTGAGAAATATTCTGCTCACCGAGGAAGGAAAAAAAATTACACAAGAAGCTGAGCAGTATTAAATAAATCACTAAAACAAGAGTACCTGGGCTCATTCAAAATATGTTAAGGATGGGCCTGAAAAATCCACTTATTAAGTGTAAATTACTGAAGGCATTGAAAATTCTGTTCATTTTTAAGTGTGCTTTTCGCAGTGTTTTTAACTATTCAAAGAATTTATCGTAAGACCAATAATGAAATAATTACAATAAAATGCATACTTTAGTTTTTACACTGAGTTTATAAATAGATATGTGAACAGGGAGATAAAATTCGGAATGGCTTACTAAGCCATTACTAAGCTATGATCATTTCTTCTATTTATATCCAAAACTATATAATTCTAATTACTCTCACTGCTGGAATCTGATTATGAACATTAAGGTCATCCAGTGGATTTTTGATCAGGCCTAAGAGACAAATCAATAGTTAGAGAATTTATACATACAAGGCAGATTTATTTCTTTGTTTCTTTATTTCTTCTTTTACCACATTAAGTAAAATTATAATTTATTACAATTCCTTGTATTAAAATAGTAAATAAATATTTTAAAACAGTGACTTACTCAAACCTTTACCTGTACTTCTAACTGTTGGCTGCTTCACCAAGCAGCCTATTACCAAGACTTCTGACAACCAATTCAAAGAAGCCAAAACAAGGGTGAGTAAAATTATTTGGGCTGTTGAGTAAGATTGGATTAGCCAGCATTCTAATTGTCCGACTTCAAATTACACAGAGATTTTTAAAACTGAAGCTGTGCTGCCTTGTGCCTGAATGCTTTGAGAGGAGGCAAGGTTTATATATAGAAAATGGAACAGCTCCAGTACTGAAAGATTTTGTTTTGGTAAATATTACTAATTTCAATGGAAATATTGTGTAGAGAGAGGCTACATCAGGCCTTGAATGAGAGAGATGAAGTAATGAGAAATTATAGAAGAGAATGAGTGGAAAGAGTGGAAAGAAGAGAACAAATTAAAAAAAAAAAAAAAAAAAAAATGTGTGGAGAAAGATATGTTAGGAAGAACATAATTTGCAAAATAATTTAAAAAAAAAAAAATCACATTCCACGACAACTTAAAAGTGAACTAAAGACTTGAACTTGTCACTACAGGATCAAAGATGATAAACAGGACTGTTCAGAAGTGACCTGATATTGTAGGACATTGAATGACTCCCAAAGGGAAAGATGACCTCTGCTTAGTAGAAGGCAGTGCAAGCCAAACATAAAATCACAGAATCGTAGGAGTTGGAAGGGATCTTTGGAGATCATCAAGTCCAACTCCCCTGGTAAACTAGGTTCTCTACCATAGGTTACACAGGAAAGCATCCAGGTGGGTTTTGAATATCTCCAGAGAAGGAAACCCTACAACCTCTCTGAGCCTGTCACCCTCTCACTAATGTTCTTCTACCTCATGTTTGTATAGAACTTCCTATGCACAGGTTTCTCCCCATTGCTCTTTGTCCTGCTGCTTGGCACTGCTGAAAAATGAGAGGGTGAAGGGGTAGACAGCAGAATCCAAATAATAAAAGGTGGAGTAACAGAAAGGAAGGATGAAAGTGTGACAAGAATTGGTTCAACTCTGTGTACGAGGACACAGATCCACTGGTCTGCCTTTTGAGGAGAGAAGATGGGCATGTGATGTAGCAAAAATAATTGTTAGTAAAGTGGTTTGCCTAAAAGGAAGAGAAAAATACAGAGATGAAGCTAAAAGGAAATGGAAGGGAATGCCTATTAGGAAATTTAACAATTACAAATCTTGCTTCAATTTTGCTTACAGTATACATTCTTTTTCAGATATTTAGTGAGGAGAGCTGCTCTATAAACCCCATGTGCGTTACAAAACTATCTTCTCTCAAAGTTGCTTCAGTGAAGACTTTTTTTCCATGCTTTATAACAAACCAAACAAAGATTGGCCAAACAAGAAGAAAAATCTGTTTGTTCTCCATCATCATCTATCTCTGTTACTCAGATTGCAAGTTCTTTACAGAAGGAAGTCTATCTTGCTATTTGTGGCTTACCAAGTAGAGTACAAATTTAGCTTCACCTGCAGCTTTTAAAATAAATAATTATTGAAAAGTAAACTATGAAGCTGATCTTCAAAGCTGTCCACAAATGCCATATTCAAAAAAAGCTGTGAATAGCAAATGTTTACTTGGTGTATTCCAGATAAATCAGAATAAATCCATTGTACTACGTGACATTAGAACAAAAAATAACTTGTACTGAAAGTGAGTCCACAGAATAAAAACAAGGACACATTATTTTTCTTCACTGTCATAGTCTGGAATAATTCCTAATCCAAAATCATAAACTTTTATTATTGTCATATTTTTAGACATTAGCCACCTCAGCATATTTTCAACATAATTATGAGTTGTGAGATTGGTATTTTAGAATGCAGTATATCTATATAATTGCAATCTATATCTCAGAGCTCACTTTTCAACTGCTAAATTGAACTACAAATCTCTGTGGTATTGTTTATGGAAAATTCCATATGCTTTTTAGGAGTTTTGACCTAGATATTTTAATGTTTTCTGAACAAGAATTTCCCATACTTTACCAAGAGACTTGTTAGGGAAAGCATACAAGAAATTAAAAAAAAAAAAGCATTTCATTGTTTTATTTTCTGAAGTTAAAGATCTCATAACACAGAGGATAGGTCATTTCTGCCAGAACGTTTCCACTGTACAGAATAGATGTCTGTAAGCTGATAGACATTGGTATCCTACTGTTATAAACATAACACATAAACTCAAAAAGCAGCAATCACAGCTAAAGAAAATGATGAGATAATTGATAAATGAACTGAGCTATATCAATAATTTTATAAAGCAATGGTTGTAAAGAAATGTGCTCACAAAGATGACCTAACAGGTTGTAGAATTTATTTTCTTTATCTTCGGAAGTGTTCAAGATTATTTTTCTGTAGAGGACAAAGACAAAGCCAAACTTATGGTATAAGAAATGCATATTAATTTATAATGTACCTCCATAATGTTTTTATTCAATGGTAACAGCAGGACTTAAAGCCCTTGAACTGTAATCAAAAATGGTTAGCTTTTCTGCTGTAAATGTGAATGAATATGCAGTGGAACAAAGTTGAATAAAAATCTGGAAGTCTCTGATCTCAGGTTACCAGAGTTCTTTTCCTTAAAGACTTACTTGACCTTACAAAGACGTGTCAGCTAATTAGATTTAAGCAATGCTGCTCCCAAGAGCTCCAATTATGGCTCATGTATACTCTGCAATTCATTAAAAAAACATGCATTATAACAGCCCTACTGTATATTAGTTTGCATTACACATCAAAATGGACTTCAATAACCAGAATTTATAGACTTGTTTTAATTTTTCTGAAATATTCAGATGTTTCATATATACCTGTAACTATAATTCATAGTTGACATTCATTTCTTGAACAGTCTGTGCAAGGATAATTTACATTTGTTTTTGTTTTTGGAAGTGGCCAGCCTAGATAACTTCTCTGCTCAAGAATATCTACTAATATTAATTCTTTTTTTTCTTTTTTTTTTTTTTTTATTTTAAAATAAATAAATAAATAAATAAATAAAGGAATAGATTGTCTTGGGTTTGACATCTATAGAAGACAAGGCTTATGTTTGCTATTCCTCATTCACACTCCAAACTTGTCATAAAAATGGATGACCTACAGTTCTATGCTTTTTTTCTTGTCTTGTCATGTTAATAAGACATCAGCAGTTTAATGTTTAATATATCCTGCGAAATACAATAGCATAAAAAGATTTGTGGATATAAATATGCTTGCTACCTCAACTTTTACTTTTTGCTGTGTGTCTACAGGGTTGACAAATCCACTTCACTGCTACCTACTGTTTTCTAGCTTCTGGTAATAATATTATATGCTTGGGAAGATTATGGACATTTTCCACCACAAATGAAAAATCCTGTCAGAAGGCAATATACATTTTGGGCTTCTTGGAGCCCCTAGATCTGGGGTTACCTAGCTGACACCAGTGATACATTCTCCTACTAGTGGCCTAGCCATGCTTCACCTTCATTAACTCAAGAGGGAAATGTATAAGCTGCTGGAGTGATTTGCAGTGTGATGTCAGTTTTGGATTTCTAGTGACCACAGGGAGACCCTCAACAAGATAGAGGACACCCTTGTCAAGATGATTTTATATTAAAATTATTTGGTAAAAGGAGGGTCTATATGTAGGATTTAACCCAATAAAACCAAGGAATTTGAAAATACCAAGATTCAAGAGAGTAGTGCCATTTCATCTTAACTCACATGGATTTAAACTTGATGGACCATCCTGTAAAAGATACTTCAAAACTGATGGAAAGGACTGAAGGTCTTTTAAGCCAATAAGGTAAATGTCTGTGAAGGGAAACCATTTACCTATTATCTGTCTAAAGCTATACCTTACCAGTATTTGCAAGTTATGGTGCTATGGCTTCTCTCCCCTCTTGTGCGTTGTCTTTTCATGCTTTAATAAAGATAGTACTGTTTATGAACTGATGCTGCACTTACTTGAAAGGGGCAGAGGAGACTTAGTTAATGAATTAAATGTTAGCAAGAGAGGAAATGAGTCCGTAGCTAGCAACATCTATATTTTCAGTGTCTTCAATACAGGCTATATTTAGTTTCAGAGCACCTCAGTTCCAATGCAACTTGCTCAAAAAATCTCAAACTTAAAAAAAAAAAAAAAAGGTAAGAAAAAGAGAAGTAAGAGTAAAGTCAAGACAGTCCAACCAAAGGGAGCTTTTCTGTATCAGTTAAACAAAAGCAGCAGAAATTTAGGTTAATAATAGAAAAAGTGCCACAACCTTATCCTATAGGACCACTGTCCTAATGTAAGCATGTGTGTAATCCTTCTAAAAATGTCATTAGAAGAAAATTTGTCACTCCAAACTGTAGTTACATTTACAGTAGAATATTTGTACAAGCTAGTTGCTGAAATACATCTGTTTTGATTCCTCAGTAAAGAGAGGAAAGGCAAGGAGCTCTAGGCTGTATTTACCATGGCACACACTCAAGATAAGCCTTAAAATTGCTTTTTGGTGTCCAAACAGTGTGGTTTCCCCATCAAAAGGTTATTTGTTATAAAAGAGCTTTATTTGGCAAAACACTGGGAACGTTCATTTTTAATTAGAGCAGCAAACTTCTGAGCAGTCTAAAGCCAAAATTATGGCATTTTATGATGATTCTTCTCCTGACTATGAAAGAAACAAGTGCAGTAGAATCTATTTCATCCCCTGAGAATTCCCTATAGGTCAATTACACTATGAAAAAATGAATCTGAAACTGTAGCACTGAGTATGCTTCCTTATCTCTTGAGGACTTATTTAAACCCTGTGGAGCAGGAGCTTATCTCCTGGTGTTTTTACTTTGTTTACCCTTGCGGTGCTTAAAATGTTGAAATCTTATTTCATTAATTTCCTTTTCTTGTGCATGTATATCATATTTTTAGCTCCATTTTTATTTTGAGTGTTTCTGCATTTAATGTTATTAGCAAAGCTAATGCTAGCTTAGGCGTCTTTTTTTGCATATGATGCTTAGCTTAGGTGTCTTTGTTCTTGAAGGAATGGGAGCTTTTGTTTCACTGGATATTTCTTGTTGCTCCCAACCTGATATCGTGCTGCACTGCAAGTCTCCAGGTAAAACAAATTCAAATCTGTGAAATTTTCAACCAAATTTCTCTAAAAAGATAAATAATTACATGAAACAGTTGATATATTTGAATAAATACTAGATCAAGCTAGGAACATTTTTTCTTAAAAAAAAATGAAGTGTAAACTACATTCAGATTTAGACAAAACAAATTCTACCTGTTGTTTCACATGATAAAGCCTATTAAGTTCATTAAGTAAAATAACCATAGTGCATCTGCAGCTCTATGTTTTGAATGAATGCATGGTCAATACTATCTGTTCATATGGATTATAATTTTTGTAAGAAGGTCAGAGGGGATTGTTACCTGTTCCAGGAGCTCTCTACCTCAGAGGTTTGCTCTTGGAATGGGATTAGTAGCAATGCTAGTTGTCCAGATTGTATTTAGCTTCAGTGTCACAAAAGTTTGGCTTTCACTATCACCTTACCTGAGAGGGTATCATCTTGTAGATCATGTAGGAGAGGTTCGGTTGTAATACTTCAACATCTGTGAGAGGCACATTTGTCCAAAAACTATTGTAAAGCACAGCAGGGTGTTTTTTTTTTCGTCTGGAAGGGAGGAGAGTTAGAGGCCTTCATACAGAGACAAAAGAACTCTCAGATTTTCTTTTACCAGATTTATAAGAGATATTTGTAGCTCTGGGCATTTCTGGAATAAAATACTGTAAAACTACCAAAAAACTAATTTGTTTTACAGTATGAGAAAAACACTGAAGTTGCTTGAAGTTCATTTTGAGTACCATGAAAGAAATTAAACGAAAAAAAAATCCCATGAAAAACCTGCCACATCTATTTACTAGAACTGTGAAATAAAACTAAATTTAAAGGGGGGAAGACGGAGGAGGGCTTTAAAATAAAATAGACTGTTTCCCACAGAATTGTCCATCATGCTTAGCTAGTTTGGCTTATTAAACTGAAAATGAGTTTTGTAGGAGGTACCAAAAGGTCCATTAGAGCAGAGATAATAGAATTAATCAAGGCTGTTTGCACAGGAATGAACCTGAAACAATCTGCAGAGAAAAACAGCGTGTTGAAAATCTGTGTGTTCCTCGGCTGAGAGTTTAAAGGCTATCTTATCAAGAAAGATGTGTAACTGAACTCTTCATCAACTCTTCAAATCGTAAATCTAACAAAGAGTATTTTCATACCACTGTTTTGGTCTGCAGCGGATTAACATCTTGAATAGTATTTGTGAATAGCTTCCAGAAGGAAGAAAAAAGAAAGCCAATGAGGATAATAAGTTCTATGGACCAGCAGAACAGAAATGATGCAAAGTAGGACTCTTCCTCTGGGAAAAGACAGTTGAGGAAGGCTCTTGTAGAGGTCAATAAAAATGAATGATGACTAATACTTTTTACAGACAAAGAGGAAGCAACATGGAAAGAAATTATTTCACAAACAAAAGGAAATGCTTGCATAAAGGAGAGGATTAAACTGTGGAACTCAATACCACAGAATGTTGTGGAAGCAAAATTACAAATGGATTCAAAAAGAACCAAACAGTTTTAATGAAAGTAAGGGCTGGTGGTAATTATTAAGCATGATGTTCTATGCCCATCCCCTGACATGGAATATCTTTAAACCACCGACTGCCGGGAGCTAGCAGACAATGGTAATCGAAGGGTAATTTCAGAAAGACTGAAGAGTCGGTGCATGAAAAAAACAGGTCAGCTGAGGTCCTAAATACAAAATCAGGATACTGTCTGGCAGTATCATATGCTCAAACAGTGAATACCAGCTTACAAACTTAGGAAGGTATGAAGACCCAAAGCCACAGAAGCAGTCGTATCCCACTGCTTATCAAGGATGCATTTCTGCAAAGTGTGACAGTGGTATGAGAGAAGGCAAATAATATTTTACGATTTAAATAAATAAATACATATGCAGGGACTACACACTGCAGCATAAGATCTTTCATGATCATTTTCTTCAAGACTGACATTTCCAGAAATACTTAAACTATCCATGCTATTCTGTAAGTGTCATCATCCTCCATGGTAGAACACAAGGTCTCCATCTACTTCAAGTCCATAGGCCTTTAGTATTTTCCTCTCTGGTGAGCTGGCACAGTAGTACATCTTCATTCTTCAGACTTGGCCAAATTTGCCCTATGAGAGAGCTTCTTTGTTGTACAATTTGCTTTGACAGTATGGGAATTTAGCATGGTTGGGGAATGTAAAGCATACAGTAGAAGAGAGTTCTCACTACTGCAGCATCAAATCATAGACTCAATCGGAAGGGATCTTTAAGATCATCTAGTTCCAATCCTCTGCTATAGGCAGGGACACCTCCCACTAGACTAGGCTGCTCAAAGCCCCATCCAACCTGGCCTTGAATGCTTCCAGGGAGGGGGCATCCACAACCATACTGGGCAACGTGTTCCAGTGTCTTACCACCCTTGCAGTAAAGAATTTCTTCCTAATATGTAGTCTAAATCTACCCTCTTCCAGTTTAAAGCCATTTCCCCTTGTCGTTACATACTCTTATAAATAAAAGTCCCTTCCCAGCTTTCCTGTAGACCCCTTCAGGCGCTGGAAAGTCTTTATAAAGTCTCCCTGGAGCCTTCTCTTCTCTAGGCTGAAGAGTCCCAATTCTCTCAGCCTGTCCTCAGTGGAGAGGTGCTCCAGCCCTCTCTGTAGCTCATCTTTGTGGCCTTCCTCTGGATCTGCTCCAACAGCTCAAATCAACACTTCATGTTGTGTGTTACTGTATGCATGATCTGTTTTCTCTTTTCCCTAGTCCATCTTCTAGCTCACAGGGCTAGAAAGTCTTTCATTCTCACCTTGACTGATTATTTTTAAAAGAGGCTCTACTCATCAATTTAGAACAAAGCCAATATCAAAATATCATCTTCTGTGAGGACATTTCTAACATCAAGTCAATTCTAATATCTACTAGTCCATACATTTTACTATTTACTATATCATCATGGGACACATTGGACAGCTTCTTCCTACGGTAGCATATATCAGTCTTGCAAACAAGTGTTCTGATAATGCAAGCAGACACCAGATTGAGTAACCATTTTTCTGATAAAATTCTAGCATGGTCTATCTTTACTGAAGTCAGCTACTGAAAGAACTCTAAGGAATAATTATGTTTGATTAACAACACTTGCAGGAAGAAAAGTCTGCCAGGGAAGCTTATTTTATCTGTTTTATCAAACATACTTCCATGTGGCTTTTATACTGTTCAACAACATTTCCAGAAGTAGTGAATCTGCATGATTAATTCCGTAATCAAATTTCAGAATGAAGAGCTCCACAAGACTAGTACTTTGCAATCAGTGATACTTTATCTAGCAACTCTTAAAATGTATGTTTACAAATGATTTTGCATTTCCAATTAAGTCTGGTGCTTGCATTGAGATCAGCAAACACTTCACAATGAGTGTCAGTAATCCTTGGTACTTTTCTCACAGAAAAATAAGATCAGGGATATCTCAGCCCTGAAGAGATGTTGCACTGATGAGTTCAACTCTCCATGGAAAAATCCCTCTCCCCTCCATAATGTGATGGATACATCCGCACTACCTCTTGGGAATGGCCTAATGGGAATAGCCACCTGTGCAAGAATAATTAGGCATTTGTCTGTCCACTGGCAGGTCAAGTCCTAGTTGGCAGGGACTAAGCTGTACCAACAAGTTTGCTAAAAATTAAACAGAATGGATCCAGCTGTGATCCAGTGCTAAATTCCATGTTCCAGTCCTGTTTTATTTCACAGCGTAAATGTAGGCTTAGAGACTAAATTAAAAGATTGGAAATTAAAACTACTGTAACTTTCTCTCAGTACAAATAGAAAATCATAGTTTTTAAAAAGTAGTTGCTGGTAGGAAGTCATAAAAAGTCTCAAAAGGTTTGTTCAGAAACATACTCTAAATTCTGGAATCAGAATAGCTCAGACTGGAAGGGAATCAATGAGGACGTCCCAGCCTCAAAGTAGTGTTAGCAATGAATATGGACCAGGCTACGGCTGTCTACTGAAGTACGCTGGAATCTCTTTGAAAGCCACTCACAGCTGCCAAATGTGCTTGAGAATACCAAGCAATAAGCAAAAACCCAGATTTACCTATCAAAAGTGAATAGGGAATACTTGGGGAAGCAGTGTATGTGCCCTGAAGATTTTAAAGCAAGGATTTAACCTATCTACAGCAAAGGATTGCTCATCTGTTTGATATAACAGCCTTCATACATAGCTGATCCCCCCTGAAATAAATAGCTCTTTGAGAGTAATAAGCAGTGCATTAAACTCAAATCCAATTCCTTGGCTTTCAATACTATTGAGCATTCTGCCATCCAAATATTAAATGTGAAGCAGCTGCACTATAAGAGTGCCAGAAATTTATGGTCAATAAAGATCTGCCACTCGAGGCTAACATAAACGAAGAACAAGCCATCTGCCTAAAATCCAGAAAACTGCTTCAAATATACGCCTCAGATCTTTAGGCAGAACATAAAGATCTCACATCTTAATGGCATTTCGTATAGGTAGCCAACAGTACCCTGAGTAAGAAATGTATTTTTAATCCCATGTAAGTAAGGCCAGGATTTACCTTACTTCAGCTATACTGGACTAAACACATTCGGAGCCAAAGAAGTCACAGAAAGCATACAGATCTTCTGCATAAGCAGAGATAACTTTCTGAAGAGAACTTCAGACCAACATCCACATTATTATACCACTCTGGAATGTACAGTGATGAAGGAAAGATCATGAGTTATTTCAGACTGCCCCCGTGTTTGCAGTAGACTTTTTTTTGTGAATATATATTTGCTGATTTTTTTGAATGTCTGCTATAAGAAGGAAGGAGAATTTTTATACATAACTGCATATGAAAACACTATTTTATCAGTTACTGGGCATTTCCAATATGCAAGGCAATTTTTGAGTCTGTTTTAATTATTTTTGCATTGAAGTCCTAGGAGTTCGGTAGGCAATGGATCTATCAATGCCTTAGAGGTTCTCTCTTACTCTAGAATGAACAAAAAGCAGAAGATGGAAATTTTTTATCCTTTCTACCAGAAATCCTGACAGGATGGGGAGAAAAAAACAAGTCTGTAAGAACTGTATTAAACCTGTGGAAGTCAAAGGCTCTGTTAAAAAGTGAAAAACAAGAGGAGTACTGTTTGATTCAGTAATTATAAATTATAAAAACAACACAGACTTTTTAACGAAGGACTATTTTAATGCTTCTGCAGGAATACAAGGAGAATAGTAATTACTATCAGATCCTTTTAGTGATTCAATTTTTACAGATTACAAAAATTATAAATTTTTACAAAGAAGGTACAAATCTTCATTAATTTTTAGAAATTGATTAAGAAGATTCAGTTGCAAAAAAAAAAAAACAAAACGATATACATTACAAAAAGGAAAAAGCAACCTACATCCTAGAGCAATATGAGTGAGGCTGCTGAACTCTTTTGTTTAGTATAATTTTTATTATCAAAGGTGGCTATACTTTGTGAATTAAAATAAAACATAATATATAGATTCTCTTAGTGACTGCATCTGAATTTGGGGTTTAGTAATACATGAATATATGAATATTCACACAGAATATAATTTTCCTCCATTAAAACGTTACAGCAACAGGATGTAAGGTTACTTTGGAATTGTTATCAGGCTTTTTTTTCCCCCTATATAAATATATATTAACAACAAAAAAACCTTCATGTCATGTAGGACTATGTGTAGCTCTCATGCACAATATACAGTTGTGTAATTTAGACCCTGCTGCAATTAGTTTAACGTGGGATAAGAAACTGATAGTATTTACAATCATCAAGAACACCACAGGGTTTTTTTTTTTTTTTTTTTTTTTTTTGGTAATTAAGTTTAAATGCAGGAAGAAGAAAAAGGCCACATGGCCATCTAGTGTTTGCTGTGAGAAATACAAGTGATCAACTTCGAATCCTTTGGCAACTAATTCACAGGTCCCTCTTAAAAGTGGAAACGCTTTCAGGGTACATGCTATTTCTGCAAAGATTAAATATGAATTTCTGGCTGGCAGAAATCTTTAGTAAAGGGCTTATTTGACATATTCAGCTGTCAAATAATAAATCAGTTGATAATTGAACTGTTGTTTCAAGACTTTTGCAGCACACTCATCAGTATGGAACAGAGAATATTTTAAGGCTTTCTCAGGACTCAAACAGGTAGTCTGCATTTCAGTAGAAGTCGAATGCCTAACTGCATTTGGTAACGTAAAGAACATCATCTGATATGCCAATATGCCAAATTATTATTCAAAGTAAAATAAAGATTTATTGCCTTTGTCCATTATAGCAGGCTTGCTGGAGCTGATGACCAGAGCACTGTTCTGAGAGAGGGTTTATGCCCAGCAGCTGGCAGCTCTCTGCCATGCAAACTTACCAGGCCTACCCTGCTACATAGGGTACAACAATGTGCTGCCACTCTCAAGTCTGGTCTTGCCTTGAGGACATAGTCAAACCCATAACATAAAAGATAAAGATAGATGTAATTGGATTCTTCAGCTTCAGTATGACCTGGTGCTGAACCAGAGCAGCTATTTGCAGATTTGTAAGTCAAAGAATGCTTACATCCGTCAGTACGTGTCAGGGTGGAGTTATGACAAACAATTATTACAGTCATATTGTAATGTTTGCCTGTGCATTTTATAATGTGTTCAGTGCCATAAATTCACATTCTGTGATACACAGAAGCACTTTTGTTTCCTTTGAAAGCAATAGGAATTTTACCATTGACTTCGGCAGCGTTACATTTCTTATGAAATTAACTCATTTGTGAACATATGGATTTATGGTATTAGTTATCCTTCATGGAAGTGTAGAAATTATTGGAAAATGGGCTAGCTTGGAAGGAAGTTCCAAAGATCATCTCATCCAATCAGCTAGAAAGAAGGAAGGACCCCTTGTCCTGACATGAGAACACTTCCTGACATCACTTAAAAACTTAGACTGAATCCTTTCTGAAAATGGACAGTTTTGAAAACTGTCAATATTCTTAATGCTCACTTCCTGCTTCAGCATGCTCTGCTGCTCTATTAGGTTCCACACAGAAAGTCAATGTACTGACTGAAATCCTTCAGGAAAATGAACTAACAGTCCTGGGATGAAAAATCTCTCATGAAAGGAATTTTCGATAGCTCTGAAGATGCAAGAGACTGAGCTAAATGTCTCACCAGTACATGTTCATTAGAAATGGCCCTTTTGTGCTTAGTGAGTTTTAATTAGCACTACCTTTGTCGCTGCAGGGGATGCTGCCAATGACAGCGAAGTTCAATGTCTTGCTGACACTGGGTAAACACAGTGATGTCTGCACAGACGTGGATCTCTTCTGTACTCATAAATGTGGGTTCTCATCCTACCTCTGTCTCGTTTGTTAATTACAGCCACTGAGAATTATGTCATCAAGCTTTATTTGAAGGTACTTTTAGCATAAAGATGAAAAAAATTAAATGACATTATACATAATAAGGGACCACCTGAGCCCGATAGCAATTTTTACAGGCATATGGGAATTGGTGGGCTATTCAAGAATGCAGAAGAACTATCTGAGGTGATTAATTCACTAAATAATTCCCCAGATTCTCACTAAGTACTACATATACACAGGTCACATTGTTCTCCTTCTCTCTTTTTCTTTTTTTTCCAGTGTGCAATTAATGAGATGGCACACTGAGGAGTGTTTGGATTTAAACGTAAGAAGAGATGCCATCAATGTAAATGCCCTGGAAGAAGCCCAGACTGGCATTTCACAGCAAAAACACTAATGTAGAACAACATCGGTATGTAATCTAGGTAAATGGATTTACCCCACATGAAAGGATATTAAACTAAGCCAAAGAAGAAATATGTTAAAATATATCTCAGGGTTTAGACAGGATTTTGTGAAAGATACATGGAAGTCCCTTCAAAATTTTGAAAAATCTCATCATCCTATCATAGAAATATATATTCCAATCACATTTCAAAAGACCAGACTCAGTGCTAAAAAGTTTATTGTAAAGAAAATTGTAGAACTTGAATATTATAGGAATTATAAAAGCACTTTTAATGACATGCAGTATGTCCAGTAAGTACATCCTCTAGCTCCTGTCACTTCAGTATGTAGATAATGGATGATGCATAAAGCATAGAATCATTCTTGCCGAATTCAGGTACGGAGAGAAGGCAAGTTCTCATCTAAATAAGGACCTTTCAGATACACTTGATCACTTAGATGTAACTCTGGTTCTCCTACTCTCCTTCTCTGGACTTCAATGAGAATAACTCCATGCTCATACAGTAATATAGAAATGCATATCAATCTATCAATAGATCAGTCTAAGATAGTTATCATTTTAAGTAGTTGCTCTTCAGATGTTTCCCTGATGTTGTATTTGAGGAAGGAAAGACCCTGAAAAAATTAAAAGGTAAATTGGGATACAGTCTAACCTCAACTTCATATTTGAGTCCCTTATCACCATTGGATATTTCTCTGTACTTTATAGCACACTGCGTCAGTCTGAAATAGGGACGTGTTCACAGATTCTCCCTGTAGATGGAAGAGATAGGCTCTGGTTCAGATCCATTGCAGAGGAGACAACTGAACAAAGATCTTTCCAGGCACAAGGGCCACAGTGTCACTACCTTTCAAATTTCTGATAAATATGTTCATCCTTTATTATTATTATACAACATACAGAAAATAGATGAAAATATACTTGGAAAACTAATTAATTTGTTTAGTTAACTAAGTTATCTTCCTTTTCCTATTTACTGAATTTTCTCAATTTTCCTTGGTAAGCATAAAGCTTTCAAAATCTTATACTAGTTTGGCAAAAGCTTATTACATTGTATTTAACTTCCTTAGTTGATTCAAGGATTTCCTGATACCTTTTGAACTGCTACTTGATGCCATTTTGCAAATGAGATGACTTAGGGAATTGGTAACAGGATACTCAGCTTTCACTTACTGGTCGATGATTGCCATCTACCTTCTGTCAATACTGATTACAGTAATGTGTGCTTGTCTGTTAAAAATGAATAGGAATTCCAACTCTGCTTGCTAACTGAAAATAACTGCATCAGAAACTACCTTAACAGCCGATATCTAGGTTGGGATGCCTCAACAAAATGGGTAAAAAAAGTGCTAGACTCCATTTCTATCCCTCTGGGACAGGATTGGGTCACTAGATAATTTGTGGAATTACCTACTACCCATAGTGACTAGTCAATCACCAAATAAGGAACGTCACTTTACAGGACTGTCAATGCATCACCTTTCAGGAGCGTCAAGTTCACTTAAAAAAAAATTAACTTTAGCAGAATAGGTTGTTATTGCTTTTACTGAGGTCACCAAAGGGGTAGTACCATTCTCAGTGATGCTAATGTGAAGGTACAGGGGTGACATGAGTTAATTACCCAGTTACCACTCTATTATTGATTTATACTCTCTTGACATTTAAAAAGAAATAAAATAGAGTTTACAAATACACTCTCACAAAATATTAGCCCCAAAAACTATTGCAAAGAGATGGACTTCATATTGTTAAAAATATTTTATGCAAGGAATGAAACTAAGAAAAGACATAATTTCTTCTCTAAGTTTTGTTCTGTGAAGCACTAAGGGACTTAGTGGTCAGTGGTTTAGTGATGGGACTCAGTAGGTCAGGTTGATGGTTGGACTTGATGATCTTGAAGGTCTCTTCCAATTTAAATGAGTATATGAAACATTAAATGTAATGAATAATTAAAACTGTAATTAGCTTGTTTGGTTGTTTTGTTTTGTTTTGTTTTGTTTTGTTTTCCCAGTAGCTATGTGCATACAGAAATGTTCTGCTTCTCTGACTAGCACAGCTGTCATAATTAAGGCCCAAAACAGAACTGCAGAAATATATTTCAGGAATATATTTTATTCTGTGCATATTCATTGTAAAAAGTGAAGCAAATCCAAAAGAACTGGTGCAAATTAACGATATCTTCTAATAAGCACATACATGAATGTTCTTTTCTTGAGTTTCTTCTGCCAATACTATTCAATCTGGTAACTCGGTTGGGTCTCTTTTGGTCACTCACAAGTCAGAATACGAGACTTTTTGAAAGCCAGACTTCTTAAGAAACTTAACAAACTTTGCTTCAGTGATAGATTTAGAATTTACACTTCTGATCTCTGTCCTTGTTTCATAAAACACTGCATGACTGTGTCTTATGTAACAAGTCTGAAATTCACTTAATAGTACAGGTCTGCAGTCCTGAGACTCAAATAAGATAATAGAAGATGAATGAAGTAGATACTGATAGTCTAAATGAACACAAGTCCTGAAAATGTTGGTTCATATCAACATCCTGAAAAATACATCTTAGATCTACTTGTACACCTTTTCTGTACACTTATCTGAATTCCTAGGTTAGACTTGTCAAGCCTGTAGCTTTGTCCTTAGCAAGCCTTGGGCTTCTTTTCATTACTGTACGAGTTTGGCCTTCTCCCAGCATTGGGAACACAACATTGTACCAGGTGTAAAAGTCAGGAAATGGAACAAAGAATCTAAGACACTTGGCAAAACATCATATGGCTAGTCTGTTGAGAAAGCAAGGAATGTAGTACACTTACTTTCATCACTCTGAGAAAAATCAGCTGTTCCATGATGAAGGTAGCATAGAAAATAGAGAAGCAGCTCTTCCCAACAACATCCTTCTTCAAGCACCCAGTGTATTTCACGCCAGTGAAAATTCCATTCCAGGTACCCTTTACTAGCATGCCTTTTCTTTTTTTTCTTTTTTTTTCTTTTCTTTTCTTTTCTTTTCTTTTCTTTTCTTTTCTTTTCTTTTCTTTTCTTTTCTTTTCTTTTCTTTTCTTTTCTTTTCTTTTCTTTTCTTTTCTTTTCTTTTTTTTCATTCTTTTTTTTTCCTTTTCTTTCATTTTTTCTTTCTTTCCTTCTTTCTTTCTTTCTTTCTTTCTTTCTTTCTTTCTTTCTTTCTTTCTTTCTTTCTTTCTTTCTTTCTTTCTTTCTTTCTTTCTTTCTTTCTTTCTTTCTTTCTTTCTTTCTTATTTCATTTCTATCTTTTGTATTACAGAGGCAAGCAACAAAACTCACAAATCAGTTTTGATGGGTTTGATGCGTGTTTCTTCAGACCAACATATTACCTAACTTAAAGAGACTTTTTGTTTCTGACTGTCAGGAAAAGGTGGATTGTCTCAAACTTATTCATGTTAGCACACTATCAAATGACATATACAAACTTTCTAGCACAAAACAGAGTATTTTATTGAAGCATCCTACTTTCAGTCTGGCAAAAAGAATGCATTTATTGTAAAAGAAAGTACCTATTTGTAAAAAACCATACGAGAAAAATGCACTGAAAACTGACAAGTATTATTTTATATACTGTGATATGATTTATGAAGTGTGCTTATTTTTATGGTGACCTTGACGTATTTCCTCAGATAAGTGACTGAATTTTACAAATGATTTAATAGGTAAATGTGTTGTCTCTTAGCAATCCTAAGTGGTTTGCTTTTACACTTCTTTTATTAAGGTTTTAATTTTATGTAAATAAGTGGCAACTTAAGATTCATCATCTATAATACAAGAATGCCTATGCTGTAATGAGGCTGGACTTACGGAAGACTGTATGACATTTGTTACTTACTGAAAATGTACATGCAGAATTTTAGACCTATAGCTATATTAGTCTTAAATTTATTAAAATGTCATTCTTTTGCATTTCTTCAGAAATTAAAATTGGCTTGTACTGTTAAAAATATATGAACATAGTGGAGATCAATTGATCAACATCTTCTGAACATGGTTGTGCTCTATAAATTGCAGAAGGAATCACAAAATCACAAAAAAACACAACTCTGCTCTGTTATTTCAGTAATTATATGAGAAAATGAAAGGCTAAGCTATGTATAAAATGGGCTACCTCTGGGATCTGTTACTTCAGAAACTGCTTGTCCTCTTTTTAATTCTTTTTTTTTTTAGTTACACTGGATCATTTTGATATGGTTACATCAGGAATGATCGGTGATAGATCTCAGGTATTGATGGCTTTTATCTGAATAGGTCTCCACTTGCTTCCATGTAGGAAGACATGCTTAGAGCAAGAGGAGGAGTGCCACTGCTCCTCAGCCCCTGCCTCAGCCCCTCTTGCCTCAGTTGCTGCCTATTTAGTACCACTGACCTGAATCACATGTCCCCAGGCGTACTATGTTAAAGCAGTCTAAGTGAAAGCAGTTCCACAGAAGGCAATCATAAGGACTAGGTTTACATTTCCCAAACCAGTGGTTTTCAGTCAGTTATCTGTGAAACACTGGGTATCTGTGGATGAAGGAAAACAAGGGATACCTAACAAGAGTACTGGCATGACTCCATACCTCCACTTTAAAGAACAGATGGAGATCTATAAATGGAATAAATTTTAAAACATTCTATTAAACAATTCAAGACCCAGAACAGGCTTCAAAACCTATATGTAATCTACCAACTCAGTTCAAGCATATCATGTTCTGGGATTCTGTGAAAACAAATGATAAATTCAGAAATATTAGAAAGTTGAACTGTTTTATCTCTACATATACATAAGCATAAAAATAGCCAAGACAGGCCAATTAACTGAATTAGCATTATTAACCCAGGGAGAATTAATTTGTTTAAATGGTTTATTAGACTTCTGGAATACTATTTTTTTTTTTCCTGTGAAAAAGTTGGAGTTTGCACTGGTTGATGCAATAGAGACTGAAATATTCCCAATTCTCAGCAAAAGCACATTTTCATCTGCCATGCGTACAGTGTCAATATCAATGTACACACACTGTTTATCAGCATACCAGCATGAATTACACTCACTTATCGATAAAACATCATTTTCTTTTGCCCTGCCTACATTTTTAATCCAACCATCCCTAACAGAATCAATGAGGTGGAACTATTTGTGTACAAGTTTTGTATCATAAGCACTTTCATGCTCTTAATCCCCATTCTAAACTGTTTCAGAGATCTGTTCAAGCCTTTTTCAGTTTTGCTGTGTTCTCACATCGGTACTGCTTTAATCTCTTTTCACAACAGTGTCCCACTCACCCATTACTCGAGTTTCCAAGATATTGCCTAAAACGTTTATCTCCTGGGAGGCAATCCAAGGTAATCCATTGCATATTCAAACCTAGCAGAAGTCTGCACTTGACTAAAGAGCATTTCAGAACAGCCTGTATCGGCAGGGCGTGTAGACAGACAAATACATAAATATGATGAAATTGTCATGCATATTCACGTTTGCAATCATTTTTTTATAAATAAACATGAGAAATATATATATGTCATTCAAGATCAGGCTGGATGGGTTTCTGAACAACCTGATTTAGCTGTAGGTGTCCCTATTCATTGCAAGGGAGTAGGACTAGATAACCTTTAAAGGTCCCTTCCAACTGATTATGTGATTATGTGATTCATACGATCATATGATTCTGTATTTTAAAAGACATTGAAGGCAGCAGACATCATGCTTCCCAAGCATAAACCAAGCAACAAACTGTTAGGCAGCTGATCTGCTGTGGCCAGCGCTTTACATGTATGTTGAAGCACTTGCAATAACCATGGAATATTTTTATCTTTGGGCATGTATTTCTTGACTGCATTTTGGGAGGAAAAGAAACTAATCACAACTTTCATAAAGTATACTATAAGCATGGCCTGAAATAAGCAACAAGATCAAAATACTATCAGTATGTACACAGTTATTGTCTTTGTCTGAGGAACAGTTTTCATCATACTTGTTCATATGACAGCAACACCAGTGTATGTATGGAACCCTTTACTTCTGCTTTAGCCCAGCAGGACTTTTAATCACAAACACCACGAACACCGTTAGCACACTCACTGTCTTTATGCTAACGGCAGCATCCGAGGTGATGCTGTACCCCTACCCTTCATTTGTTTTCAGCAGGGAAGGAGCTGGCACAGCTCAGGTGAGGACAGGTTGGCAGGCCCTGGCTCTTAGGCTTTATTTAGCAACGCAACTACAGGATGAACATCTGAGAATTGAAAGGCTGAAGATGGGGTGAGCATTCAGGCAGCGTAAAGCTCTTCTGCTGCTGGTCGCTTCCTTACACCCTGCGGCGTTCGGGGCTTCCTTACACCGCGCCGCGATGCTCCTACTTCGACACAGCTGCCACCAGGTGCCGTGCCCTCCCTTTGCCCCATGGCTGCGGTGAGCGAGGCCCATCGCTGCCCGCTAGGTGGCACGGCTGGGTCTCGCACGGCGCTACGAGCGGCGCTGCCCGGAGCTGCGGCCCCCCCGGCCCGTTAGGTGCGGAGGGAGCCCCCACCTCACCCTGCGGCTGCCGAGGGAATAGGCCTGGGGGAAGTAAGAGGGCTCGAATCATCTTAAAAGAGAGGCGGAAAAGTCGCCATGGGAAACCGCCACGAGGCCGGTTTTGTTTCTCCCCTCTTGCAATAAACTCTTGTAATCTGCAATCATTAGCATAATCTTCAAAGGTCTGCGGGGGGATAAGCTTTAGGACGCCCAGGGCGCGGCTGGTAGGCTCCTGAGACACTGCAACACCGCCGCTGGGCTCGGAGGGGTCTTTCTTCGGGTTCGGGGGGTTCCCGTCCGCCGTCTGCCCGGCAGACAATGGGGTGATCCCCCGCCCCGAGGGGGCCAGGAGGGTTTCGGGGTCGGAATGTTCAAATCTACAATCTGGAGGGCTTCTAATTGACGAGGGAAAGGCGTATATTTCCCCTCCGAGTTTACTTTTCTTCAAGGTTAATTATCTCACTTGCATTTGAACTCGTCGGGGGAGCAGAATGAGTTTCCAGTCGTTGGATTCCCCTGACTGAAATCTATAGCTCTTTTGTGTGAGCCTTCGGAGCTTTGGCAATGAGCAGCCCAACCCGCGGTTCGCAGCAATGTTCATTGCAGCGAAGGGCGTGTTCGGGGAATACAAACAGCACCCACAGATAGTTGCCAAGGGCACCTCATACATCTCTACGTTACACCTTGAACCAGCCTGCTCGTATCTTTCGGTTTTTATGGCATGGATCATAAATGATTGTAAAGTCTGCAAATCTTTCATGAAACCCCGGCAATTAATAGTTTAGCCAGAGAACCTTTAAAGAAAACAGAGGCTTTAATGCAGCCCTGGAAATCGGTTCCTAGCCGTGTGGTGCCGGCGTCATCTCACGATTCAGAGTTTTAAGAGGTTACAGCTTTGCGATTTATTTTCGAACAAAGCACTTTCTCCCTCGTTGTTTTGCGAGGCAAGAAAACTCAAAGCCATGAGTTAGTGCGAAATGCCAGGTGCTTTCTGACGGGGGGCGGGGGCTCTGCGGAACTCAGCCTGAGAGCTCCAAAGCAGAACCTGTAAAATTGGAGCAGGTTTCCCATTTATGGTCTCAGGTAACCACATAAAACTAGCTGCTTCTTTAAACCGGTTTGGTCTTGATCGTTTCCTGTATTGCGCTTTTCGAGCCAGGAGCGCCCCGTGACCCGCGGTGACTGCAGTTCCCGGCAGCCGTTTAGGTGGTGTCTGACGGCGCGTTGGGGTCTTTTATCAGTTACTCGCGTTCACAAAGAAAAGGCGCTCGCCTGAAGATGGGAAAGTTTTTCAAGGGAAGCTCCTGCGAGGAGAGAAGCGCCCTGTTCCTATAAATGATTTACGAGGGATGGATCAGTAACAGGGAAAAAGCAGCCCTGGAAAGGGAACGAAGGCACACAAACAGTTGCCTCACCCGCGGGTTAATGATACCGGGATGGAGCGAAGGAGGCCAGGCGGGCCGCGGATGGGGTGCACCCCCCTTCTCCTGGCCTGTAGTTCCCCTCGTCCTGTCCCCAAATACAATGCGGGCGTCCGCCCGGTAGGTCAAAGCCCGGAGCGGGTGGGGAAAGGCAGAGCCTGGCACAGGTGCTCGGGGAGTGCCCTGCGGCAGTAAGCCAGGGTCTGCGGCCACGGCCAAGCGCTTAGAGGGGCTTCTCAAAATTTGCACAGAAGCTGTACCGCCTGGGGCTTCTCCCTGGAGGTCAGCGCTGGAAATATTCGTTATCTCCGCTGAAAAAAGCTGCGTAGATCCGCTGCCTGCACTGAGATCAGTTCCATCTCCCCGCCTTGCCTCTCAGGATGCAGAAGAGCGGTGGGCAAAGGGACAATCCCCGCCCTGCGGCTCCGAGATGCCGGCCACAGGGTCCCCGCGTCTGCCCTGCACCCGCCTCCTGCCCGCTCCTCTCCTCAGGGTGGAAACAGAGGTGGCTGCAGCCCCCAGCCCTATGCGACGGGGGGGGGGGGGGGGGGAGGAGTGGGGAAGTTGGAGGAGGCTCCTCCAGAGGCATCGGGCGGCTCCCGGATTCTTTGGGCAGCCGCGTGGTTTTAGCGCGGAGGTGACACGTGGAAGCGCTGCCTTAGAGGTAGCCCATGCGGCGATGAAACTGCCGAGGACCTAGGTGCTACTCCCAAACTCTAACTCAAAAACGCCGTTGGTAACTGAAAGAGGCAACCACCTCATAAACGATGTTTAAGGAAACGCTCGTGTCGAAATGAAAGGCACTAGTTACATTAAGGTTACATCAAACGCGGCCTTATGTGATTGGAAATAGGCGCAAATATTCTCCACAAGGGAAAGAAGCCCTATTTCCCACCCTGCGGGCTGTTTTCTTTGGTACGAGGCAGAACGTTTCCCGCAGAGAGAAGAATTAACTGCGCTGGGACACGAGGGAGGGACCGGAACCGAAGCACCGTGCCCCCCACGTCCGCAACCCATCAAATTGCTCCTCACGATCCAGAAAAGAGGGTGGACATAGGGTCTTATATGGCTTTAGTTTGTTTTTTATTCTCATTAGGGCAGCAAAGAAATGATGACCAACGCTTTTTATTCATTTAAGCAAAGTGCTCATGCCCACAGCATCGGGCCGAGATTTCCAGCAGCGAGGTGAAAGCCGACCCCACGCAGGTGGCGGTCGCTTTTAAGCCATTCGCTCCCGCGGAGCGCTCCGAGCCGCAGCAGCGCGTGTGTGTCAGTGCCAGCGCTGCCCCTGCCCGCGGCATTTCACTTGCGATGGGCAGCGCTCCTCGGGATCAGCTTCCTCGGCGACTTTCATTGGCCTCTTAAAACCCATATCTGTGATAACATCTGAGGGCCCTGTGGCTACGGGGCAATTATTTCCAATGATTATTTAACGTTTCGTAACGGAGGGAATTGCCAAGCGGAATTCTCTTTGTCCCCTCCAAGTGACAATCGAAAGCCCCTGGAAAGCGAACCCGCAGCTTCCACGGGTGAGCTCAGGGAACGAGGCATCGGCCTCCGTAACGAGATCCAGCGGCACGGCGAGGGACCGCGGTGAGGACGAAGAGCTGAGCTCCTCGCTGAGAAACCCATCAATCACAGAGACCAGAGGAAAAGAACGTTTTTCATCTCTTTTTCTCCCCAATCTCAGCGCATGACCCTCGCTGCGCCGCTCCTTCGAGTGCCGCTCACATCCCGGCACTGTGAGTGCTGCGCGACGCGCACAGGCCGGGCGCTCCGCGGGCACTTTCTTCGCTCTCGCGTGGCATCTCCCACTCTATTTCACACGGCAGGGACGCTCCGGTTGGCAGTGACACACAGCCCCAGGTGCCCGCTCCCTTCCCGATGCCTCCGCGGGTGTGAGCGGTGATCTCACGGTTTGACCGTTAATTACTGTTTCGAATCTGAGTGTGCCGTGGCGGAGGACAATGACAATTATTATTTTATGAACACTTCCTTGTGTCACGACCTGCGCGGCGCTGAGAGGTCCACCGACCTAGGGCAAGGAACAGGGCGTTCGCAGGGAAGCGGGGGCAACAGCGGGGCAGAGCGGGATTGCTCCGTTCCCCCAGCGCAGTGCCGTGGGCAGCCCGAGCGGATGCCGCCCGCAGACGGCGCTGGGCACGCACCTCCCCCCGCGCTGCCCGCAGGCCGCGCTGCTGGGCCGATGCCCCGAGGGTGCCGGGCCGGGCGTCGGAGCCCCGCCGGAGAGCTCCGGGCCGAACCGAGCCGAGCCGGGCCGGGAGCGCCTCGCACGGCAGCCGGCGGGGCGCAGCGTGCGCGCAGGGCCAGCCGCGGGCTGAGCAGCTTTCAGTTTTCATTGAAGCTGCTGGTTACTGTTTAACATCCCCACCCACGTTTGTTTAGTAAATCGATCTGATGCTTGGGCTGAGGCTGCTGCCCTGTCGCCATTGAGCAAAGTTAATTCTCCCTCTGCACACACACACAAACACACACACACTCCTCCGCCTCTTCCACGCTACAGCGTACGGTGCCGGCCGCACCGAGAGAGGCACGCAGCGCAGCGCCGGGACCAAACGGGGGGTGCGGGGAGGCGGCCGGCCCGGGGGATGCCGCCGCCCTGAACCGCGAGCGCGCCGCGGGGGCCGAGGGACGGCGCTGTCCCGCCGGTAAGTCCGGGGCTGGCAGCAGCGTGACGAGGGGCAGCCCGGCGGCGGGAGGAGGGCGTGCGGGCCGGGAGCGCTGCCCAGCCGGCGGGAGAGCGGACAGCAGAGCCGGACTGGGGAAGGGCGGGGTTGGAGAAGAGGGGGGGAGGATGGGGGTTCGATTACATACATCCACTTTTTTTTTTTTTTTTCCCCCTAAAGAAATACGTCTAGTCACGTGTCTCTGTTGTCGGCATGAGGGCTGCTCCGCAGAAGCACGCCGCACGCTGCGCGCAGCCTCGGGCCCCCGGGGTGGGGTGTGCTGCCTCTGCGGCCGTGGGTCGGAACGTGGGAGCCGGCGGACACGGCCCCGGCACTGCTCCGGCGCTGTGCAGCCGTCTGTGGAGCTTTTGCAGCCCCAGTTACGACTTTGCATCGGGTTTAAAAGCATTTTCCGAGTGCCTTCTTCTTTTTCTTCTTTTTTTTTTTTCTTTATTAATTTCTCAGCCCCGCCCTCTCACAGTGACCTGTGCAGCCGGTGGATTTGTAGGAGGCTGTTCCTACTAATAGTTCGTGGCCCAGCAGTGTGCCTCAGTGAGGAATCCCAAAATACTTCCCGTAGGGAAAAAATAATGATTATACATGTAAACACGAAACGATTATGTTTATAAACATGAAAAGGCCCAAGCAAGATGAGAGCCGAGGAAGGGTTTTGCTGGCAGATCCAGCAGTGCTGCCAGCGCACTGCTCCAGCACAGTAGGTGCACCAAAACAGGCCGCCTTGTAGCTTTATTGAAAGCCAACTTTCAGATGCTGCACTTCAGCCTGAATTCAACTTCCCGTGTGCTGAAGTGGGAGACATAGTCAAACATTTTCAGAAAAAATACAGTAAGTTGCATTGGTAGTAGTATTTTAAAGCAATATTCTGTAGGGAAGTATGGTTGTGTTGTGTCTGACCTTCCTTGTTGTAGGCCACTCCTTGTACAATGAGCCATGTACTTTGGTTTATGGTGACTTCTCATCCATATTATAAAGACACTGGAATAACTGAAGGTGACATCTTTGTTTCTGCTGCTGTGTTTGTTAAAATTGGCTCCATGTGTAGAACTGACCATGCTTCTCAGCTCTCCAAGTCCTTAACTCTTCTGTGTGCTGAATGGAACTACGAATGGCTTTGGAATTCTCCATGTTCCTTATGAACAGCAGTTCTCACAGCTAACATAGGGGCATATATATATACACACAGATGGTTTTCAAATATTACAAACTGTGCATCAACCATGTCCTTCTTTCCTTTTTCTTGTCATATGCTAAGGAAAAAGGGACAAAATGCTTAGAGTGTTCTGTTGAAGATCAATTCACCCTTCTCATTATCTTTCAGCTTGGAAAACATTGAGAAGAAAACAGAATTTTATTTTATTTTATTTTTATTAATCTATATTTATACTACATAATCTAGTGCTCAGCTCCCCATCCCTGTCCCTGTTTCTATTGCTGAAGCACACCTGGCAGTCACTTCCTACATACAAAAAAGTTTAATCAAGCATTAGTCATGTTAAGGATGCAGGATGATGCAGAAATCCAGTCTGAATTTCCAAGTGGCTATTTTAAGTACCAATATGCAGTATAATGGCCGAAGATTTAGTTGGCATTGAGGTAGTACTGCTGTCTGTCCTGCCTCCCACCAATGAAGATACACTGGAGAAAATGGAATTCCTGAGGCCTGACAGCATCTAATTCCTTGGATGGTCAAGTTATACTTACTGCTCTTCTGCATGCATCACAAAGTAGCTCCTGACCAGCTCCCTGCAAAAGGTCTTGTGGGATAAACACGTCTTTGCTGCTTTCACTCCATCAGAGTAGGCCAAAGTTGAATTTTAGAATCAAATAGGTTTTGGTGTGTGTTTACTGAAAAACTGAAAAGATGCAAGAACAGAATTTAGTCATCGTGCTTTGATGTGGCTTCTGTTCCAAACTTTGCTGCAGAATTCATAGCAGGTGTATATGGACTCAGTACTGCAAGAGGTTGTTTCTGTTGTGTCTTCACTCTCTTTAGGATTGAGTTGAAAAAATGAGGTCCAGCACATACAACCCATTAGTTCTAAATCTGCATCACGAACATCAGTTTTCACTGGCTTTTTGTTGGCTACAAGAATCAAAACATTACTTTAAACAATATTCATAGTATCCTTTAAAGAATATTCTTTGTATGAAGAGATGTCCTGAAAAAAAATCAAGGTCGTTAATGTGGCTGCCCAGCCTGCACTTGCATGCTCTGTACTGGAAAGATTCCAGTAACCCCAAATATGATGGAAGTTTTGGAAAATAAATCAAATTTTATGCTTGTTTATTTAGGAATTAGATATATTTTAACAGAACAAATTCACAAGTGACTTAAGACTCAATCATGGCGATCATGTGGCTCTAAGCTGACCCAATTATATTTCTATATCTGTTGAAGAGCAGGAGCAATGTGCTCCATTTATTAATTGATATGTGGGCACTTCCCATACAGGGAGATCTCTACTTAAGGATTTTGAAGTTCCGTATTTGGCTTGATTAATTACACTTTTATCTAAGTGAAGTGTTTCAGCTGTTCACAATTCTTTCTTTTGTTCCCTTTGTGTGTTCAGAAGTGACCAAAGCAATTCACAGTTTGATATTAAGCTTGAAAATTAGCTTGATTTGCTTAAGTTACACCATGTTGATGAGAGGTACACAATACTGGATAATGGCATTATTTCAGTATTGTAGCTTGGTAAAGTAGGCTGTTTTAGAATATATGTAAAGGTTTTTATTTTTGCTGTTGTTGCCTGTTGTAAATGGCAATATGTTCCATGATAGAATTAATTTTTGCAAGGAAAATGTTGCTCTAATACATTATAGAAAGGCATGGTTCTTAGGTTTTAATGTGCCTTAATGAGTGATGCATTACATAACATATGATGAGAAAATATGGGAAATGCACTACTAATAAATTAAGATGTTCGAGTGTCTTGCAACAGCTTTGATTGAATCAAATTATTTTCAAATTTTCAATTTTAAAACAGCACACCCTAAAAATCAGGTCAGAATGCTGTGTGCAATGTCAGAGCTGAGATCTATCAAAGTGAAAGGCTCCAACAACATTTTCAAACCTTTCTCAATTGTCAATTTAAGTTAATTGAAAATGAAAGGTCTCGGTTTCAGGATTGGACCATTTAAATAGAAGCCTGCTGCTTTCATTTTGTAGAAGGGCAATCTCCCTCCACATACGTGTTTTAAAAGGTTCATTCATAATTCTCCCTTCACACTTCTATTGGAAATGACAGAATTCATTATTTTGAGTTCTTGAACTATTTTTTTGTAACTTGGGTGATGAATTGTATGAGATCTGGTTCATAACATGGAGCAGCAAACCACAAGATTTAAAATTCTCGATCTGTCTTCTTATGGCACTTAGCGGGCAAGCACTCAGGAAGCCTCCATGTGCATCTTCTACTTCTTACACAGCGGTACATTGGGATTTTTTTATTTAATATCAGCTAGGAAAGAGACTCGCACCCCTGCTTGGTAATTCACTGGAGGTATCCAAGCAACAAGGACATACATTACAGTAGCAGTATACAAGATGCTGTGCGAATTTTCTTTGCCTCCTGCTTATCTGTGAATCCAACCACAATAGACCTGTACAAATACTGCTGTTTTCTGTCTCTATTTCTAGCATGGCAACGTTTGCCCCAAGACAATACCTGCCCAAACATAGAAATTGGGAGCAGGTGGGAGGGGGGCTTTGAGGGATAAATTCTCAGAACTGCACCCAAGACTAAGTTTTGTGCCTGTGAAATGGAAAATACAATTCAGGTTGGATTTTTAGTGCATCTCTGGCAGAGTTGCAGTGAGAAATGTTTCTTCACGTCATTTTTGTATGGGGTTTCTCTGCTATACCAGCTTGGTAATGCACTCAGAAGTAACCAGCTGCTTGTTACCCAAAATAGGCAGAAATTCAGGCAGCTCTTAGAATTTCCCCCTTTCTGTGTTAAATACAACATTTGTTTGTTAGCTGCTGAAGTTTGAAGTATCGGCACCAGACAAGGAGTGAGATCATTTTATGCTCTCAGAGCAGTTCCACATACTTGAAAACTCTTCATGGCAACTGACACGTTTCCTCATGTATCTCAGGCACATATTGTGCTTCTTGCAGCTAGATTTTTCTTTTTGTTGCTTTGAAATTGATGACTGTAATGACTTATTCATATCGCCACTTTCAGAATTGCACCTGAAAGTGTCTTTCAGACAGTGTCTTTTGATATGCTCTTCGGGATAATAGTATTTACTCCTTCTGCAAGGAAATGTCAGACTGACATTACACTGGCAGACAAAATTCCTTCTGCAGAGGTCTAGAGATGACTCAGAGAACTGAGATGTTGTCCATGCTGTGACTGCACATCGATAAATACTCCCTCTCCTCTCTCTGCGCTTGTAGTCAGGTGTTGGTTTGTACCTGCTGCTGCAGTTCAGAGTAATTATGATAATTGATAGAATTTCATTTGCCATATTGCTAAATACCTGTTAATTACTCCCCTGCTCCATCTGCTAAAGAAGTTGAAAACTTCTGCTGGGCTGTTCAGTAGCCGCACTGTGACATTGACAGTCTGATGCCTTGTACGGCATCAACTATACATATGTAGTTTCACACAATTTCTGGGCAGTTACCATTCGATCTGCACTTCTTTTGTCATCACAGAAATGGAAATACGGAGCTTGGCTTTTTACTTACGAAACAAGATACAGGTTTTATTGCAAGGTCTGACTTTGGTGGTAGATGTTATCTACGCAGCAGGTATGTATTATCTGTACTTAATACCCTTCTTACCTTTTGGAAGAAAAGTGGCATTCCCAGCTCCAGTGCCCAAATCTAAAATATTAAAAAAGGATCTACATTTTAATGTCTTTAATGTTTTCTAAGCCTTTTGTTTCAGTCCATGTTTAACATCGTCGCCTTATATTATTTTTTTTATCTTTCTTTTTTTTCTTAATTATTTGTCTCTTTGAGCTTTTGCACCTTTCTATGTTAATTTTAAACAAGTCATTTTAACAAGTGCTTTAGGAAGACTTAAGAGACTATTCTTTTTCATTTACGTTGGTTTTGAAATGCTAGCACTTGGTCTAGCAAAAATTTTGGAAGGCCAGAACTTGGTCTAACAGAACGTTAGATTTGATTATTTTAACATGAACAATTGTAGCTGTGATCAATTAGGAAAAAAAAAAAATAGGAAAAAAAAAAAAAGGCCTTCAATTTGAATATGAGATTTCTTCTTCCCTGTTTCAGAATCTTCTAGATCATTAAGAGTTTAGAGTTGACACCCAGGCTTACATGGAAAGCAGTAAAAAGCAGTATCTTATCAAAGAAACATCATCTTCAAAAATATGTTTTCCTGAAGAGCAAAATAAGCTACAGAATTAGGGTAAACAGTTTTAGTTGTAAAATTGTAAAATGCACTAGGCTAATTGCAGATGTATTAAACTAGTCTTGTGAGTATTTTTTGCTTTTTGATTGGCTGGTTAGGGCTATTTTAGTGTAAATGGATTAAAGAGAAAAAGAACTTAAACAGTTTTCAGAGCCTGTGCCTTCTTAGTATTGTTAATTTGCATTGAGAGTAGAACGTAACTGAGATGAGCAGAACCTCAGCTCCCAGGAATGAAGAGTCCATCCTGCATGAAAAAAATAGAAATGCTGTTTTAATGAGTGCAGATTTAGTTTGAGATTTTGGGTTGATCTGAGTCCATCTCCTCAGCCAATTTCACATGTTTCATTCAAATGCTTTTGTTCGCTGGTAAATAATTTTGGAGAAGAAAAAATGCAAGTTTCCTGATGCAATTCATTTACGTTTCCAGGCTCAATCAAAACAACCAAGGCATTTTAAGGTGTAAGCACCATTTGCTTGTGCACCTCATCTCCCACGTATTTTAAATGTAATTGTCCCCATTAGTGCCAAGAGAATACAAATCTTTGTCCATGACTGAGGTGAGATAGTAGCTTAAATTGTCAGATACGGGGCTGCTGGTAGCTTGATGCTGCGTATCAGTGGCTGAGGTTTGAGTATATGCCTGCGTTAATTGTGGGAAGGAATGGTTGTTTCTGGGGAGTTGTAGAGTATTGCAACCTCTGTATATTGTTCTGTCTGAAAAAAACTATTCATTTCATTTCTTGCCAAGAAGAGTGAGCTGTGTGGTGGATATGTAACCATAGATGTATTTGCCTGCTCGAAAATTGACAGAGGGCAACTCTTGTTTTTAACATCATGTTATTTAGTGGTACATAAAACAAACAGCTATAGCAGCTTTTCCAATAGCAAGTCTATAAAGACTTTTTTAATAATAGAGAAAATATTCGAAACTTCGAAAAAATAGGCTTCCATTTCAGGGACAAGGAAGTGCTAAACAGGTTGCAGACTTTGAGAATGGAATTCAAATTCTAACAAAATTTTCATCATTAAGTTTGTTATCACCAAACTTTATAGTTGAATTTTTATCATAGTTTGATCTACTAGGTCAAGTAATTTATTTCCCAGTATGTATCTGAAGCTAAAATTAGGCAGAAAATGAAAGCCACTCCCAGTGAGTGTTCTTAAGTTTCCGATACCATAGAACATGAATGGACATTTTGAAATTAAGATACATGTATGAAAAGCAAATCCTTGTTAGGTAGAAAAGAACACAGATTTGACTGGCCAAGAGAACTTATATATAAGATTGCAGCAAATTTTTAAAGCCTTTATGATTCATTTCACAGCTTTGAATTTGTAAGGCCAGCTTCTTGCTTTCCACAACAGGAAGGAAGGCATCGTTACAGAGCAGAGCAACTCAAGCCAACAAGGTGCTTGTTAAACCTCAGCTGTATGGGCAAGGTCATGAAGGAAAAACATTCCTGATAAGTATTTCATTAGTTGTGCAAAATAAGTTAGTTGTAGAGAAGCTACTCTAGTTAAGAACTATACACATTATTCAAACCTGAAAAGCCAATGTGCTCCAGGAAATCACTGTGAATACAGCTTCTTTGTAGAAGTAATAGACTTCTGTTTCTCTGTTTAAGAGCTGTTCCACCTCAGACCAGTATAACAGACAGTAGAAACTGTGGGGAGCCCTGGCTTGGGTGATGGATAGTTGAGAAATCTTGAAAATGGCTGATGTGGTGTACTTCTCCACCAAGGATATATGTACCCACAACTACCGCTTGTGATTCTGGACCCTTACAGATGCTTCAGTGCTCTTTAGCTAGATAAAGAATCCAAGATATTTTGTAACATGGGATGACATGATCCATTTTCTCAGATAACAAGAAAAATCTGCATCTTGCTAGTGGTTGCTGCTTGAAGGAATCCTTTCCGGTAAGACATTTTCCATATAGAGTTTTGATTTGGCGTGATAAAGAACACAGACATATTCTTTATCTTCTTTCTGTGTCTCCTTTTCATTTTTGGTCAAATCTAGTATCGGCTGTTTCAGATGGCCTTGACTCTAAAGCCACTGTAGCTATAGTAGAACTATATGGGAATTATATGGGATGAAAGCATATTTTCTGCGGTTGGTTGTGAGTCATACAAATCTGCAACTTGCTTGCATTCTGAAATAAAGCATTTAATAAAGTTCTTAGTATATGACCAAAACAACAAAACCTTTAAAAAGCTTCTCTATTAAACAATTCTTAAGGCTTAAAATTTTTTTTACTATATTTATTTTCTACATTTAGTCAGTTTAGGAATTTTGCTTGTCTCTATTAAACAAGCTGTTTGCTGTTCTAAAATTTATTTTTAAGTATAGGCTCCATCAAAATAAAGGCAGAAGTATTTATTTATTTATCCACCTATATGCTTATTTATTTATGAGATAGATCCTTAACAAAGTATTTCAAATAAAAATAGGAGATTTAAAATAAGTGATTGACTAGACTAGATCCCAGCAAAACAGATTTCAAATTCTTTGATTTCTAGGAACTTGGCTTAGAACACCTCAGAATAATGTCTCATATGTATTTTCTATGCTAGAAAATGAAGGCTTAGTTAGCTATATTACAAAGCCAAGTTAGTTTTCATCCATGAAAGTATCCCACATTTTTATCTGTTTCCCAAGTAATTTCTTTGTGTTTCATGCCATTCTTGTGTTGTAACTTGTGTCCCACGCTGAGAGGTTTAAACTTCATACATACTCTGTCGGTGTTGCTACCAGTGTTCTAACAGTTCATTTCAAATTTTCTGTGCGTCTCTAAACAAGAAGTATGCACATTCTTATTTAAGCAAAACTTTAAATCCTTTATATGAGCTTGACCAGTAGCATTTTATATTTTTCTCTATTATTTTGAATGTAGCACTCCAGTTTCTGCAGAATTGCCTTGCCCTAGCTGAAGATAATTGTGAATTTTTTTATAGGAACTAGTGCTAATGGCTGATTGCATATGTGTGGCTTCTGTATGTGTATTTGGAGTTTGTTTGCTTTTGTTTGTCTTCGAGGAACTCACCAGCTTTTGCTGTAGACAGGAGTTAAACAGCTGGCTGCATATTAAACGTGGTTAACAATTACAGCATGAAAAAATGTGACATACTGTGTTCTTCTTCTGTTGCTGTAGATTTCTTCCAAGCAAATATTTGGGTGAGGGAGAATGTTGGAGGAATTTTATTCTCTTTTTTTTGTAGCTTGCTTTTGGGGGAGGAGCAGTTGCATCATTCTGTGTATTGGAGGATGGATTACAATCTGTACATCTGTCAGGCTGGAGAGCTTGGCTTTAGGGCAGAAGGAGATGTAACTGAATTGAAAACAGATGAGTATCAAGATGAGGAATTTGGTGAAGATGGACGTAGGGAGTATTTTCAAGGACTCTGCTCTCCCATGTCATTGTTTGGAAGAGATGAAATGAGGTGACTGGCCTCTGGCACCTGGGGTGTCTGTGTCGGGAAGACCACAGTTCAGACATCAATCCTAGCAGCTACTGAGCAGGGCAGTCCAAGACATCTTTGAAAAGGGACACAGGCTGCAAAATTCTTCATTGCAAGCACTGGGTTTCTGAGTACGCTGTTGCCTTATGGTTTTAGGGGAAGCAAATCATGATCCGGCTGTATGCCAAAGAAATTTTTATGTACAGAGAATGTTGCAGGAATCAGCAGGCAGTCTGCAGATTAGATGTAGAAGAACCAAGTCAGTGCTGAGATTATGCAAGCAGTTTAGAAGGAGCAGACAGAAGGAGCAGATAATGAAAGAGATTATTTGTTTGGGTACATCTCAAGCTTTGGCCTAGGAAACCAAGAGCAAGAGCAAGCCTAGAACTTAACAGTGGGAGCTATGGAGGAGGAGATACACTAACAAGTGTTAAAATGTCTGCAGATAAGCAACACTAAAGTTGATGTTAGTGGTTAACATTAGAGGTGACTGTTGACCTCACATATGATTCTTAGGAAGTAGTAAGATGAGAATAGAACAGGGGGAACACAACTGAGCCTTGCAGGACTTCACAGAAGCTGGATTCTCTGCTTAGTAGGAAACAAAATGCTGAGGCATGAAAAATGAATGTTTCATAGATAAAGTAGTAACAAGAGATTTATGTTCCAGTATAACAATAGGAATATTGAAGGCTTTAGAGAATGTGTGCGCATTTCAAAGTTTGTATATATATATATATATATATATATATATATATATATATATATGCGAGTTAGAAGGTTACTTTTAATATGTTGCAGGTTGCCAAGTTCATTAAAGTCTCATTCTGTAACATATGCACATTTATGGAATCACACCACAGTAAATCTGTTAAGAATGAGGTAATGCCCTGAAAAATCATGGGGAAATGCTAGCAGTTTTTAACTGTAGGCTAGCTTTTTAAAAGCACAGCTGAAGAAGTCAGAACAGTTTTATTAATAACACATCCGATTTGCAGCTGAATAAAAAATTCAAAGTATTGCTTTTGAGCAAACTGAAACTGTTTCAATAGTCACCAGGCTCTAGGAACATCTGCATTGAGCTAGAATACGCTGTTATTAATACGTCACTGCTATCATGTGGCGTGGGGAAATCATTAGCACCAATTCTGCACACTGTTGCTGTCTCATGAAGTTCAATTAATGGGGTTACACTGGTTTAAAATCACTGTGAAACAAGGAAAAAAAAACGAATCTCACCTTTTTTAGTAAATTCACAGTCATTGGTGAAACATTTTTTATTTCAGTGCTAACTTTGCATGTAATTCTGTTGAAGCAATTGCACGGCTTGTACCTCAACAATGGCACAGCATGGATTTAGACAACTACTTACTCTTGATTGCAAAAATTATAGGCACCATTATGTGACAAAGAATTTTCTCACTTTTAGAGAACCTTAATAAATTTCTTTGCCCAATCCTTTTAACTTGGAAGTTCACATGTAGGGGCTGAATTCCAGCATTTATAAATGTTTGCTACATAAGTGTTTTATTTTCGGTGTTTTCCAGATTTTCTTTTGAAGGAAAAGCTTCACAATCTAGTCCTATGAGTTGCAGCTATTACAGCTCTCTTGGGGAGGCTTTAGCAGGTGGGGCTCTCTACAAAAGCTGTTGGAGGCATATAAAGTGGAGAAAAAGCACATGTACTGAACTGAAGAAAGAAATTACAAACCTTTTAAAAGGCAGTATGAGAAAGTGCAATAAATATCCTAAATTTTGAAACAAAAATAAATTATTCCCTATCTAAAGATTCTTTAAACAGAGACCCTCCACAGGTCAGTGCTTTGTGCAGAATATAACAACATAAATGTAAAGGTTTCTCTTGTCATCCAGCTTAATGGGGCTATTAAATATCTCAGATAAGACTCAAATTAGCACAGATGACTTCTAGGTGTTACCATTACATACATAATTAATATTTATTGTAATCATAGTTTAGCACTAGTAATTCCACAGATGTGTGATAAACCTGCTTTTTGATTTATTCAAACACAATTTCAGCTGTTTGTCTTTCATCTGGAAATCACTTTTGAGATCAAGTAGTGTATTTCAGTGAAATCGGTGATTAACATTGACACACCAGTGCCCCCGTAAGGAGGTCTTGTTTTTATTAACACATTCTCACTTGACAATGAGAGAGGTGATAGCACCTTCCCATAGTTCAGGTTTACTTGATGAAGCAAAATAGCTTGCGGACCTTGAGAGAATGGGACCCATAGGATTGGTTGTAGTCCACTTTCTCATTTGTGATTTTCTCTTTTTCATTTTGTTTGAGATTGAATTTGAGAGAGAGCTTTGTTCCGGACAGTAGTTTATGGCAGTGGGCTGAGGAGATGAGATTTCATTGAATCAAAGAACTAATACACAAAGAGAAAATATGTGAAAATTGAAATGACAAGGTAGAGTAGCTTGGTTGTTGAGGTAGACAAAATAAGTAGGTTCTCAGGGAAATGAGGTGGGGATTTTTTCCTGACCTAGATTTAGTTTGAACAAGAACAGTTGAGATGGAAAACCTAGACATTATAAAAACTTGATAGAAATAGAAAAAAGTATTTCTCTCTTTTTCTTGTAACTTTATGTTGAAAGATATGTAATGGTGTGATCCTACAGCCTGGAAGAGCCCAAAGCAGGGTTCATTTTTGCTAAGGTAACACAAGAACCATAAGCATAAGGTATCATAAGTTTATCTGATTAGAGTGGATTTCTTTTTACTTTATTTACTATTCAGAATTACTGTCAGAGCAGTTTGTAATACAGGAAAGCAAAGGAAAATCAGTAGCACTTAAAAAATCTGTTTTCTGTTCTAGTTTTTTGTTTTTTGTATTTTTTTTTAATCTAGAACAATAGTATATTTATTTTCCCTCCTTTTTTCCTTTAGAATCACTGGGGCAAGCTGTGACTGATCTAAGACATGTGAACTACCTCTTTGTGAACAGAAGTATAAAGTCGTGTCGGTGCACCCATGCCGCAGCACTGTCAGAGCTGTACTGTTTTGAGCTCAAAGAGCCGGGAGGGCTGCCAAGACTCTCTGCTTCCCAAGTAACTGTCTCCCCACTCTCTGATGTGACGGAAGAGAGAGAATTATTTTGCCTTTGATTAATAAGGACTTAATTTCAGTAGAGCTTCCTTTGAGTCTTCTGCAATGCTCAGGGAGAGAACAGTCAGCACAGCTTCGGTGGTGCTCAAGGGAGTGTGCCCCAGCAAGTGACTGTAGCAAGTGGGACAAGCCTGGGCTGAACCCCAAGCAGAACAGTATTTCTGATATTTTTTGTGTGCATGCTTTTGCTCTTACTACCTGAACAAATGTCCATTACATTCAGGTCACATCGATTTAGAACATAGGATAACTGTAACAAATTTGACATTTTTTATCAGTTAGCTAACATTTTCTACAGGAGCCTGTTCTTTCATATTTGTGTTTTGATTGCTTTTTAAACTTCTGCATTGCTTCTACTAAATTGCTATGCAGTATATGCAGTATTGTTCACAGCTACACTGGATTATGTATTTGTTTTTTTTTTGTTTTTTTTTTGTTTTTTTTTTTTCCCCACTCTATTAAAATGATTAACATGGCACAAAATAACCACATCTCAACAAAGCACTTTCAGGTCTCAGTTCCTTCACCAGTGAGGAACACTGAGCAGAATGGCTGTACCTACATCTTATCCCTCTACCTCCTCAAATGGTGATATCTTACAGTGCAGCTTCACTCTTCCATTTTGCTGCTGGCTGAAGTCTTCTGTAGAAAGCTGCCTTAATTTAGAAATATTTATGGAACTGTACAAAAGCATACAGAAGTTTAAAAGTCAGTAATTCAATTTGACACTAACTTTCCTTATATCTGATGTTCAGAGCAAACCCCAGACTAGTCTGAACCATCACTAGGTTTTCCATATATTACACTGATGCTTGTTAGTCTCATGAGGCTGAATGCTGTTTGCTGGCATAATAAAAGATAGCCTTTGCTCTAGGACCGTTAGTGCTTTAAAAGTATTATCAGCAAAGTTAATATTTCTACTGCAGACTTGACTTTCACAGCCCCTTCCCTTCTTTATTTGCCAAAATAAATCGACTTCATTTTCCACCTGTGGAAAAGGGGAGTTTACTTGGTCCATTTTTTTTTTCAGGCTGAACCTGAGGAATGGCATGGAGCTAGGTCAGGGTAGGTTTAAGTAGGATATCAGGAAAAGGTTCTTTACTAGAAGGTGATGAGCATGGAACAGACTCCTCAGGGCAGCAGCCATAGTTCTAAGCTGCTGAAGTTCAAGAACCATCTCTATCATATGATCTGGTTTTTGGGTGGTCCTCTTTGTGGAGCCAGAAGTTGGACTTGATGATTCTTGTGGGTGCTTCCTGACTCAGAGTATTCTGTGATTCTACAAAATTAATTAACATGTCCTCTTTGAAAAATACCAGTGCCTCTGTTCTGGGTAAGCAGATAGCTGGATGTTTTTCAGGTGTTGCTAGAAGAAGCAAATGCTGAACTTAGAAGAGCCATATAGTATAAAAAGGGCCTACAATGTCCAGTGTAACCATCACAGTAACTATAGTAAAAGGATTGAATACTGAAAAATAATGATGATCTATTAATTGATTGATGAGCTATATGAATAATGAAAAATAATGAAAAATCTGGTTTTTTGGTTTTTGATCTAATTTTTCTATCTCTTTCCTCCTCCTTTACTTCTTGCTGCAACTTGCTAGTATTTATACGTGGCCCAAAAAAACTTGGCTGGAAGTGATTCTTTAAAATCCTCAGAAGATAGCTGGTTATTTGTTAAACAACCCCATGGGACTGCCAGGTTCCTTTCTTAAAAAACATGAAGTTAATTAGTCACCATGTTCAGAGAGTAGTGAGGGGTATTTAATACAAGTGAGAAAAGGGATCATTATAAGAGATAAGTTTATTAGGACAGTATTTCATAAAGTTCCCTTTCTTATTCTTATGAGAATCTCTTATATCTCTTACAAACATTAGAGAAACAAACAGTTGTGATAACTTCCCTAATTTTTACTGCCTTTACAGGAACACTGCTGCAGTTTAGGTTATGTTACAGAGGCTAGAAGTAACTGCCATGGTACCTTGAGAGAAGGAGTGTATGTGATTACTGGGAGGTACTAATGAGGTAGTATAACACTCCCAGTAAATCTGCCCTTAGTTTCACCCCAGATAGGAGGTAATAAACTAAGAGTGGTATTTTCAGGCCTCAACCAGTGTACTTTTGTATCAGCTTTTTTTCTTTTCTTTTTTTTTTTTTTTTTTTTTTTATTACTGCAGAACCTTTTGTTGGTTTAAAATCTTGGTTGGCTTAAATCTTGCGAAAGTAGAAATTTTACTCCTTTGCTTGATAATAAGTCTCTCCAATATTTTAATTTTATATGCATATATATACATACGCATACGTCATAAAATCATAGAAACGTAGGGGTTGAGAGGGACCTCTGGGGATCATCTAGCCCAACTTCCCTGCTAAAGCAGGCTCCCTACAGTAGATTACACAGGAAAGCATCCAGGTGGGTCTTGAATACCTCCGGAGATGGAGACTACACAACCCCTCTGGGCTGCCTGTTCCAGTGCTCTGTCACCCTCACAGTAAATAGATATGGATAAAACATACTTTATGTGTTAATATATGTTTTGCTTATGTATCTATTGCAGTAGGATTGAAAATGCAGTGATCACTGTCCAATAATGGAAGAAGACCCTAGTCTTGCCCACCAAACACTTGATAAATGTTTTCAGCTAACTTAAGAAATGAAGTTATTTTCTACAGTTAGCTTGTCTTTATTCTTATCAAAACTGTGGGTTTTTCCAGTGTCAGGACACTTGATGGGCGGATACTTCTTAGGAGAATAGAGGACTTATCAGTGTTTGCTTAGGATCTATTACATTCTTAGCCATAAAAGTAGCTGTGCTGTCTATAGCACCCATAAATCTTAACCTAGTCAAGGCTACTGTCTCTTTCTTCATGTGAATTTGCATTTAAAACCATAGGCATAAACCAGTTGCAAATACCTGATTTCTTCACTGCAATTTTTGAGAATTGGTAACAGAATTCAGTTTGCAAAACTGCCAAAATTACTTACCAGCCCTGCCACAGATTTGTGCTCTTTGCCCTTATAATGAAAGAATATTCCTTAGGCACATAATCACCAGAGGGCACTGTTACACATATTCTTACAGATGATTCTTTGGGTGAAGTAGGTGAAAGTCTTGGAAGAAATGGTATATTAGTTTTGATATACACTTCTCATAGGGAAACTGCTGTTGACAAGGTAGTTCCAACTCTGCTTTAATTTCTTTGTATGAATAAAGTACATTTTTCTTGTTCAGAAGTGGCCATTGCTATCATTGTTGACATTTGTTTAGAGCTCTTATTTGTTTGAATTAGCTAATTCATGTCGAGCTCCATATAACTTCTAAGAAATGAATCTAAAAAGCTCTGTGTGGATTTCCACCAAAGCCACTGAAAGTAGCAGAAGAGCAATAATATTTCTGTTCTTTTTATTTATTTTTAGATGAAAAGAATGAACAAGTAATGTTGAATAAAATCAGTAAATCAGCTTTAGATAGTTATTATGTCTGTTGTTTATTACTTAAAAAGTATATACTCAGGTATTGTGGCAACAGTATAATTGTGGAGGAAGTCTTTATATGTACACAGTTACACAAATTTGTATTTCTATTGGGTAAATAAAGATGGATGAGAAAAAAAATTATGATGAAAATACTTCAGGCTATGTTTTGTTTTGGAAATAGGCTACTTTTGCTAGTTTTCTTACAGCAAACCTTACTCCAATGCCTTTTGGGCCTGATCACATACTTCAAGACTTTTTATTTGTATTTTTCATAGCCAAAGATTTTGTTTGTTTGTTTCTCTAGGATACGTTTGGTTTTCTGTGTGTGTATTTTTGCTTCTCTTTGTTTTAGTATTTCCGGTACCATCAAAATGAAACAAGACATGCCCTATAAAAATGGACCTTCCTGAACAAATGAACATTACCAGTTGTTAAGGCTTAGACATGTTTCTAGTCTTTTGTTGACCATGCTCCAGCATCTATTATCTGTGAATATCAATGGCTTTTTGTTCATAGAGTGGATTTCTCATTTTTAAAGAAGTTCCTTATCACTGATTCGGTTGTTAGTGGTTGCAGAGAGAGCTGCCATCCAGAGCCCAAGCTGGCCACATTGACTTCTTTGCTCCCAGCGGCGAGGAGACTGGCTCCATTGTCCATGGGGAATGTCAGCAGTAGGAGCTGGAAATCCACTGTTCTTGCTCTATCTTAAGGATGTTTTCGGTTTCACCTGTTTTAGATTTTTCCACAGGAGGTTATCACAAATTATCATGATAAAATAGCACACTGTTCACAAGTTGGTATTTTAAGTTGTTATTCTTTCAATGATCTTTTTACAGAATGATTTATATTTACTGATCTGTCTCACTATTCTATGTTTGTTATGCTCTTGCATCAAAATACTAGAATGTCACATCTGGCCTCTTGGTGCTTTGTGCTCCTTGCCTCCTTCTCTCAGTACTGTCCCATCCTGAGAGCGAACAACTGTCATAGCTCCTGCTCAGTCCTGGTGAGAAGGAAGCAAGGATCCGCTGCCTTTTCAGGCCTTATCGCAATGAAGTTTGTTTCATGGCTTCTTGAAAGGCCTTGATTCACAAGATAGTGAAGTTTTTTGCAGTTGCAAATCTATTGGGTACCTCCATAGTGCATCCAAATCATGAGTATTGGATGTGGATCTTGTAAGCCAGTTAGAAAGATGTAAGAGGATTTACAAAGGCACCCTTTACATGTCATTTCTGTGTCAGTCAGGATGGCAGCCATGACAGTGATACTGGGCAGGTTTTTGTAACTACTTCAAAAGCTTTGGGTAAGGAGAGGATAATGCTCCTTTGGGTAAGGGTGCATGACACTTGAGTTCTGTTCTCCACAAACTGCACTGGAAAGGATAATAGAACAGATGTGTTAAAACAGTCAGACAGTACTGATTCCATGGGACTTCTGAGTATGTCACTTTCTTTTCTGTTAAGTGTTTTGTAATTTTTTGCTGATTTTTTTTTTTTTTCCTGCAAGCCCATTTGATTATACTTAGTGAAGCCTTGATGCAGTTCACTTGAATTGCTGTATCAGTGAGATTTGCTAAAATAAGTCACACATGAATTGTAGGCCATTATCTATCATTAACTCATCTAGAATTTCATGGTGAACTAAGTGCCATGTATAATGTGTTTCTCAATTGCTACTGGCTGTGTTGTCTTAGTGTAGCAGAATGTGACTGATACACAGTTGTGTGCAGTTCAGATAGATGGAAACCAATTTTTTAAAAAGAGCATTAGTTCATAATTGAAAACATTTTACATTATTTCAGTTATTTCAATTGATGTGTAAACATTAAAATTAAAATTTATCATATATCTGTTTTAGACTTAATAGTTGCATACATTTCTCATGAAATTCATATCTGTGCAGAAAAAGAGCAAAGGAAAGCAAACGAGCTCTTATTCAGGATATGTTTATTAAACTTTAAAAAAAAAAAAAAGCATTATTTGAAGTTAAGCAGTTGTTTGTACTTTAAAAGAACATATTTCGTAAAACAGATTTCATTTACACCTGAAACTGAGCTCTATGATTTGCCCACAAGCACATATGATTGCTGTAATCATTTACAGTTAATTGACAGCTGATGAGTTCAAGACAACAATGGAGTAGCAAAAACGAACTTTTGCCATCATGCTTCTCTATGGAGTACTTAGGATTATGGTCAGATTTTCGAAAGGGTTTATGCATCAAAAGATTCTAACAGGCATCTAGTGAAATACACCATCACTATCCTGTGTCTGTAAACTGAAATTCCAGACTGACAGCAAAAAGGTACAGGACAAAACTACCATAAAAATAATGGTTCACAGTTCTCTTTCACATTTAAAGCAATATTACACTGAGCACTGCAGCTGTGTGTGTTTGAAGTCACTGTACAAGATTCTTGCTCTTTATCACCCTCTTCTGAGCATTAGCGATCTCGTCCTTCTCTCATTTAGTATTTCAGCTGAAAGTCATACATTTTAACTTGCTGGTTCCTGGCAGGATGAGGCCAGCCATTACTAAGAGCCGTGGGTTTTCCTGCAGTGCATATATAAATACATCTCATGGTGCCTGAATATTACTGAGAAATTTCTGTATCTTTTTATGGGACTACTCAATCTTCTGCTGGTCTGTTGTTTGCGTATGCTTCTCGTGTAGGTTTGTTCAATGCTGTTTTGCTGAGATGACGACTTTCCAACGGGACTGAGATTTCTGTTCTTGTCTGCTTCTTTACTGTTGAGAACTGCCTGGGACAGAATGTTCTCTATGGGAAGAACACTGCTAGGCTGGTATATTGCAGCCTTTTTATATCTATTCATTTCATCTAATCTCACCTAATTTTATGTAATTTCCTGTATACTGGCTAGGGCTTTGCACAGTTTTCTATACTATGTCTTCCAATAGTTAATGGAATGTTTCGAGTAAAATCAATGGTTGCTTATAAACACATTAATAAATATTTTTATGGCATAAAACAATTGCAGACATAAGGGCATTAGAAATTGAAAAAAAATATTTTGTTGATCTGAATAAAATTTAACTTTCTCCATCAGTCATGTCATCGAGCCATTATCTGAAGATCATTCTCATGCTCATGCAAGCTGCTATTTCTAGATGTACCTTTAGACTCAATTCTCTTTTCTAACTTACATTTTTAGATAGCTTTCCTCACCATCTCTTTTTTAAATAAAAACCCTGGTTCATTTTTTTTACGTAAAACTGAAAAAGCCTGTGTCCTTTGTCCCTCAGTACCTTCTAGAAGATAATGCATATTGCTAATGTTGCAGATGTAATGCTGCTTTGTAATAATTTGTACGCTTTGTGTGTGGATTTGGTTACTGATTGGTATACTTTATGACTACTTTCAGTTAAATATTGGAAGTTTATTGTGTGAAAATATTTGTTTAGTTTAGTACAGGCATGTTGGAAAATCAAGAAGAGCGGCTTGAGAAAACTCTAACACAGCTTGTGCTACAAGCAGCACCATTCACTTTTGCATGCCTCTGACCCGCAGTGGTTTCACTGATGAACTCGTCAAAGTGAGTGGCAAAAATCTGTGCTCTTTGACATAGGAAATAAAAGTCTAGTAAGATTGAAAAGGATAAGAAACAAGAAGATAGACATGAGAGGGTAATGATAAAGAATTGCAGGAGCTTGAGTGAAGTCTCGTTGATTGTTTTGCTTCTCACTGGTCACAAGGTCCCCATGAGAAAAAAAAATCTTACTGGCTAGCTGGGCATGTGGGCCAGACCCTACTGTAACTTGGGACCATCTTCAGTCAGAATAATTGTGTGACTTCATAGAAGTGTTGAAAAATTGGCAGAAATGGGTGTTAATCTCAGTCTGGGTTCAGTATTGCACACATCATTAGAGCTAGTCAGAAATATAATTTTATTTGTTAAAGTTCTAAAGGTTTTTTTTTTTTTTAACTTTAATTCAAATATGAACATTATTAATCAACTAACTAACATTTATTTTGACTACCAACTTACTTCTTCTTTTTCTTTCTAACCACTGTTATTTTACATATACTTTTTCAGAAAAACTTTTCTATATTAACCACATTTAGTTTTTGCATAATAGTTAGCATTCTTGTCAAGTATCTCTGATGATGTTACTGTAGTGATTGAAGAATTAATATTGTGAATGCTTACAGAGTCGTGAAAAAGTTTTCCTCTTAGAAAATCCAGGAATATATCTGTTATAATAACGTAATTTATCAGTGTATTTCATTAAAGATATGAAGATTTCTTTAATGATTATGATTTCATAGAATTGTAATTAAATTGCCTTCTCTCTCTTGTATATATATGCAAATGCACTGTATATGTGATGAAACCCAAATTGTCTGTAGATATTAATTTTTCTGCATATCTTGTTAATTTGTTTACATTATCTGGTTAAATTGGCCCAGAGTTTCATTCTGGAAACAAAATTGTAACTATAAATGCGAATATATTTGCTTATCCAACTTCAGTGTCAGCTTTTCTTATTAAGATTAGGTAAAGTACATGTTGGCCACATTCTAACAGTGAATTCTTACAATAGTTTAAACGTGTAAGTAAACAAGGCACAGTACATATAGGCAATGTCATTAAAAAAAAAAAAAAGAAAACGTCATCTACAGAAGTCAGCTACAGATCACTTGTTTTTTTTCTTGTTGACAGTCAAGTTTCATTGCCACTATTTATGTTATGAATGTTCTATTTAAATATACTAAAAATACTTTCATGTTTTTTACTGCTGGATAATTCAGACTTCATTATTGACGTTGTTTCCTGATTTATTTTTAGTTTCCCTATTCAGAGAAATCTTCTAAATTTAGGGAGGCATAAAGTTGATAGAAAGCTGCATATGTTTTCCTAGTCCTTTTCCAGTTGTGTGACATTTTGTCAAGAGTATAAAATTATGTAGCAGAGAGTAAAATATGGATTGCACAGAAATCAATCATCCTGAAAGGGGCACTATTTTTATTTTTCTTCCAGTATTTTCTTCTTCTTTTTGTTTTGTTTTGTTTTCTTCTATGTTTTATTCTCCCTTGCTTTTTAAATAAAATGATGTGATTTATACATAGTGCTCTACTTTGGATTCTGACTCAGTGAAATAATTCAACATGTAGATCTTCTTTATTGTTTTTTTATTCCAGCAGGCCATTTTTTTTTTCACTGAAACATACTATTCGATCATTTGAAATTTCAAATACAAAAGGAAATTTTTTTTCTTCTCAGTAGTTTTTGACCAACTTTCCTATATATAGCATGCTATTTGAAGAATGTTTCCAAGCTATATGCCTTTTCTCTGTATCATGTGCACTTACTTCTGTAAACAAAACCTGTTGTATCTTTTTGCTTACAATATTAATACTTCTCACATGCTGTCTTGGTCAGGTAATTTATTTGTTCTAAGCAATTGGTAATTTATGACTGGACTTAGACATTTGTGTAGCTCATCTCACTTTGAAAGAGGCCAGGTTCCCTGAGCACCCTGGAGTCAAAACACTGCTGAAATCTGCAGAAAAATATTCTCTGATAAAGTATCTCTAAAAAAGTCTAGGAGAGACTGGGACAGCAGGAGCGTTGCAACAAGTGTGAAGTATAGCAGTGCAAAATGCAGTTTGAACCCTCCGAAATTACTTAAAAAGAATCCCAGATTTTCCAATTAAGTAGTGATTCAGAGACCAGTCCTACTCAAGTTGCCACAGAAAATGCATAACTGCATATTCACAGGCATTTCATAAAGATTTGTTAGGAATATTTTAAAGAAGTGGAAATCCACTCACATCTCATTGTGATGTAGTAAGCAATTCAACGAAGATCTCTTCCAGGTTCTGGAATTTTTTATCCTGAAAAATGGTTCAGTGAAACAATTTCTCTAATTTCAATACCAATCTAAAGACATGCTGGCTTCATTACATACAGTATTTTTGTTTTTGATACATAGGGAATTACTTAAATAAAATGAGGCAAGACGAGATTAACTGAAAATAAACAAGGGGGACAGGGAAAGAAGAAAGGGGGAAATGTTGGGATGGAAACACACAGCATGAGGTGAATCTAAAGTGATTCTGCAGACATTTTTCATGAAGAAGTGGCAACTCTAAAAAGATAAAATAGAGCAATTTTCATAGATAAGTGGATAGGTGGGTATATATATAAATTAACAAGCTAGGAATGGTTAAAAGGCAAAACTAGAAATAAGTGGAACTATGTTACTGGTTTTTTTTTAATCGAGACTGCATTTTTGACTGACTAACCACTGGACTTTAATGGTTCTCTGGACTTTTTTGTAGATTATTGATCATTTTAAAATCAAAATGGGTTCTCCCAAAGGACAAGCACACGCTCCCTGTTAAGAATAACTGGATTACATAGCATTTTTCAGTGCTAGTCAGAAATCAGGGTGGATTATCTCAATGTCCCCTTCTGGCAATAATGTTTTTTAACAGTTCTTAAACAATACTATAAATTGCAAAGTAAAGATAGAGGAAACTAGTCTTAAATAGTTAATATGTAACTATAGCTCTTGAAAGAATGTGGTATTTTAATAGGAGAGGATTTTAGATCGACACAGCAGTGACTGGAAAAGTGATCACAATATGCTATAGCTAGTACCGCTTAAATTTGGTTGCTTGTCAAAGTTGTATTTTGAGGGAATGAAAGCCTGACTGGTCATCAGATTCATTCACAAGTTTTTAAATATGTTTCTTACTGCTATTTGATGTTTCAGCCTTTTTATGTTCCTAATTCTGACAATATACTTAAAGACCGAGGCCCACGTTAACACATTTTAACACAATCTCAGTGCAGCTATGCAGATTTTGCATTGTGTCAGATCCAGTTTGCTCAAAGTGTGGACAGCAGAAGTGCTGCCTGAACCCACTTGTTGTCCACTTCTACCATTCGGGGACTGACATTTTACATGAATAGCTAGCGACAGAACAAGGGTGAATGGTTTTAAACTAAAAGGGGGATTTAGATTAGATGTTGAAAAGAAGCTCTTTACTCAGAGGATGGTGAGACTCTAGAACAGGTTGCCAAGAAAAGTTGTAGATACCCCATCCCAGGACGTGTTCAAGACCAAGCTGGATGGGGCTCTGGGCACCTGATCAGTGAGTGACAACTCCCTTCTCAGCAAGGGAATTTGAACTAGACTCTCTTTAAGGTGTCCTCCAACCCAAGTCATTCTGTGGTTTTGTGATTCGTTCTTAACCCAGCTTCTTAACCCACACCTATTCTTCAAGTATTGCTTTGAAAAAAAATGAGTTTTGGCTGAATTTAAAAAACTTTTCATACAACTGATCTTCCTTTCTGTGAAGTGTTTTTCCGATTCTTTGTTTTGTTTTGCTTTCATGGTTTGTGTGAGGCAGGCTTTAATGCATTGAGCATATCGAACAATAATCCTAACTAGGGATTTGAGTCAGAGGAAATTTAGTAGCAGCTCCTGATATCACTGGGTACGAAGGTCTCAGTCATTAAGGACCACAACTAAATAAACATGCTGGGATATGATTACTTTATTGCTCTTTGTTCATTTTATGTCATTTCATTGCCTTACTAATGGCTATAGGATTAAGTGTGTAAGGGAGTTCTGAAAATGTAGAACTGAAAGAGATATATAAAGTGTGTGCTTGCCATAGAGACTCTGTCTTTTCCTAATCACTAATGATGGAGAGACCAATTTACCTTGCATAGATAAGCAAGGGTAGGGAGAGGCACAGAGGGACTTTGTGAACAGATCCATTTCTAGGCTTCATCCTCACTTCAGTACAGCTGATGATTTTTATGCGCCTTCATAGTGGCCCCAATGGGAGAGGCTGTGCCATTACACGTGCTGCATTTTTCCTACCCAATTAGCCAAACAGTGCATTTCTGATCCACGGTTGATGTATGAAAATATGCATATGAGGATTACTTTTATATGTACATAAATAGCAAATAAAACACTCTCATTTCTGATATTGTCAAAATCAATCTTGTATACTGGTGCAGCAGTATCACTTATGAGGACAAAAAAGTACTGATGGGTTAATAATTTTACTGCTTTCTATTTTGCATGCACTGCAGTTTATAAGATCAATAAAGAATATAATGCCTCAGCAGACCTACAATTTAGACTGTAAGAATCTCTGGTCTTGACTAAAGTCCTGCTGTATCTAAATAAGGGGAGCTATTTTCATCCCAGGTGTCTAGAAGTGATTTTCTGTGTTGTCATTTTCTTCCATGAGGAAGCACAATGTATGGCCCATAAGGTTTCTAGTAAAGTAAAAAGCAGAGCAAAGAATGATGTCTTGGTGAAGCTAGTTTTCTGTTTCGTTTTCTTCATTTGTTTTATTTTAACTGAAGAATCTGAAAATGACATGTACTTACCTGGAATTTACTAACAAGGAATTACATTTTGGATGTAGAAAGAAAACGTATTTCAGAACTTTACCATAGTATATATACCAACATAAAATTGTTTTGAATTTGTAGGTAGCATGGATGAAAAAAAAACAACAAAAAAGTTGTAAAACAAAAAAGATAGTACTGTCCCTAAAGCTTAGCATTTAAAAATGCAAGTAATGCTAGAAAAATCAGCAAGGCAACATGGGATATAAGGTACTTTTCAAGGTTACTACAAAGTATCCCTTGTTTTTATTCATACCTTCATCCTTCTTGAAATCCTCTGCACATAGTCAAATTAAACTCCTTTCTTTTTTTTAGATTTTTCTATTGCAAATCCTGTTTTACTATATAGTTTACCCTGTACCTAAACACTGGGGTCATCTAAAGAGCAGGAAATCTTTTATTCATGTGCTTCTCTGTCAACAGTTCCACAGTTTTAAAAGCTTTCTGTCTCTTCTTCCTTATATATAATCCTTTCAGATAGCATTTCAAGACCTTGTAGAAATTCTGTGTTTTGTTGTGTTTTTTTTTTTATTCTGCAAGTGGAAGAAAATCTGGCAACACTGTCTGATGACTTAGTCTTTTCTCGGAGTTTCTTTAATCTTCAATAATACCTTTGTACCTTGACTAAAAGTACTGTATTCTCATCCTTAATAAAAAAAAAAAATTTCTTTCAGAGCAAGATTGGTTTACATTACAGGTAGTTTCACATTTATTTTACTTTTATTGACTGCAGGTGTTACCTACAGGTGAGGATGGAAACACAGACCAGGAAGTCAGCCTTCCCTCATCTGTCTATGGAGAACTGAATCTTTCGTACTCTGTTGTTTTGTGCTCGAATGTAAGTAAAGTTTTGCTGTATGCTTCACTAATACACTTGCTTTGTAGAGACTGTATAGATAGTTGTCCTATTTTGATATGTCATTCTCTCAGAAAAATGATGACTGTTCGGAGACACAATTGTATGAATGATCGTGTGCTCTTGAAAGCCACATAAATATCTGTGACATTGGAGAAATTGGTGCTAGGTTAGTGGAAGGTGTGCACTACACTAAGACTTTTACTGGTACGGTGTATTATCAATTATGTGCAATCAATACATTGTTCTACCAAGGCTGTGCATACTACTTTTGAGGCAACTGCTCCTTCATCATACATTATTTCTCCAGCTGTCCAAATTCTCTTATGCCCTGGGTAAGGTGACCAGAAGAGTAGAGAACCACTAGCTTCTTCATTTTACAACTCTAAGAAGTATTGCCCCTGAAGATCTAGTCAAGATCTAGTGATATTTTATACCGATTTTATCAGATATTTTTCAGTTCTGGGCTTTGAATATACAACATTTAAAAATATATTTTTCCCTTTTCTACTTCATTAAAAGAATTCTATTGTGAACTCTCTCTCTCCATAATCCTTGTTCTTTCCTACCCAGCAGCAACTTATATGCTTTGAGTTCAGTTCAGCTTGCTTCATCAGGATGATTTTTTGCACATTTTTCTTGTTTAATTATATAACATTTCTTTTGCTCAATTTGTGCAAACATCCTTTGGACTTGTTGCAGTTTGATTTTCTGTCAAGGACGGTTGCAAAGAAGAGAAAATGATATTCAGAGAAAATAGTGTTAGAATGTAACTTATTTACAATTCCAATAACAACTTTGTGATTTGAACATGTTAGTAAAGAGTGTTTCATTCAAGTGTACATTACCACACAACTTGCTAAACATGTCTGAGAATAAAGCTGGTCTGGGCAAATTAGATGGATAACATCATTTGTGTATCAGCTGCAGTCAGTATAGTTCAGTTAATTGTTAGTAAGGTTAACATTCTGTCGTTTATATTTGCTTAATTCATAATTGGAATACCACACTTGATATTGCTCAGTAACTACTTAAAAAAAAAAAGAAAAAAAGTAATGATGCAAATGTTGAGCAACATAAATCTAAAAGAGATCTTCTGAGTCATCAATTTGGCTGATATCATCAATAATAACATTCATAAATCAGTCTCTTAAAACCAGTTGAATCCCTTGCCTCTGCTATGTAACTTAAAGTTTGTCACAGCGCACTAATCCTTGTGCATTTAGAATCTTTCCACTTGTTAAACTAAAATTTAGTCCTTTGTTGTTATGAAGTACTGTTTCATTATCTATTTTTTTTTCATATATTCATCATACATGATTTGTAGAAAACACTCCCTCTCATTGTTTACTTCACCAAGGTGGGTAAACCAACTCCTCTCAATCCTCTTCTGCGATATCTATGTTCTCTTGCCCTGAACATGGCTGGCAAGCCATTAGTGCTCCTTAATTTCAGCTGTAATGGCAGCTTTTAAGCCCTTTCTCCCATGTAGATGGAAGCAGAAATACTGTGTAGTCTTGTGTGAATGACAGCAGGAGGTGTAGATGAGTTCTGCTCCCTCTATGGAATGTGTTCAGAAGTACTGGTGGAAGCAACTGGTTGACACTTGACTTCTTCTGGCTAAGTGAACAGATGCTCCAGTGTTTCAGTTATGACTCTTTGAGACAGCTAAGCCAATCTTTTCATGGAAAATTACTTAAATATTTCTCTTATTAGAGAATATTAGAGAAAATTAGAGAATACTGTAGTAATTTAGCCTGGGAAGGTATTACGATTTGTAATAACCAAGGACAAATCTTGTACTAGTGGAAGAATGAGGGGTCTGGCTGTGGAGCAACTCTGCTGAAAAGATTCAAAGGGACCATAGCAGACAAGATGTCAAGCGTGAGCTAGCCATGTGTTCCTGGAGCAGAGAGGGGAACAGCATCCTGGCTGTTACAAGAAAATGATTTCAAGTGGGATCAAAGACAGTAATATTTTTCCCCTTTATGCATCACGTTAGACAGCATTATTTAGTTCACTTCAGTATCACTTCTTTCTTGGCTGTATTTTATATTCAGGTCTCCTTCAAGAAATAACATCAAGCTAGGATTTTATTGTTCTAAATTTTATTTTTATTAATGCTTGTCTTCAAACAAATACATCACAACAATCTGCTACAGTACTATTTCAGTCAAATTAATTATCTTCAAACTTGTAAGTTATGAAAAAAGCTGGTTCTGTTTCAGCTGTAAATCTTCTGTAGGCAGACAAATGAAAAATACTTCACTTATATGAAATAAAACTTTTGTTACCAAAGTTTGTGTCTTCATGTCTTTTTAGGATTCGGTGATTCTGAAGACTTCTGGGTTTTGGAGTAATTATTTCAGCCACATTTCCTAGGAATTGTTGGATTTCTGATTTTTTTTTTTTTTTTAACTGTGTTTCTAAAGCAACAATGCTGCAGTTTTATTTATTTGAGGTATGCAGGTCATATTAGATAAGCACATCAAAATACATTCTTAGATTTTCAATTAGGAAAAAACTTATCATGTTTCCTATCCCTAACGTTTATTATATATCCAAAAAATTATAAAGAAGCTTCACCATTTCAGTTGTACTTACAAAGAGATCCAGGCAAGGCCAAATTTTAGCAGGAGTCCACATTTCATATTAGAACAAGCAGAATATGCACCTCAAACTGCAAATGTTGCTGTCTCCTCTGGTATGCCAATTCTGTTGCGCTAGGTATAACAGTCAGTCTACTACAAAAATGCCTACAAATCTAGAGCTTACATTACCTAAAAAGACAGTATCTTGTCACTCCTATTTCTCCCAGTCACCTGCAGAATTTGAAGTTTTTCAAATAATTTATTTGTTTTATGTGTGTTAAAACCTTGCTATAAATGGTTGGATATGCCCATTAATGACCTTTTTGTCATCTGTCTAGTTTAAGTCATCTTAGTTTGCTTACACACAAACTCTTCTGACTCAGCCTTCCTGATACTTAAACAAATTTGTTCTGTGGTTCGTTCTGATAAGGAGATACTTTTCTAGGGGGCTTTTGCTTACTTTACAAGTTGAAAGACAGACTTCTCACAGGAAGTTACTTTTACCATGCTCCCGAATCAGATAGGAGTATTCAAATACTAATGTGTGTTAAATGCTGATGTATTTACAGAACTTAATGATCAAGTGGGCTGCTACCTTGGATATTTTCTCACATGTGTAATTAAAGCAATATTATTACCTGGGTAATGAATCATTTTTAGATAGGAAAGGTTGCCAGGGCATTTAATCAGTAAAAACTACAGTTTATAGCTGCTTTTTTCTTTTTTTTCAGAGAAAAAGTTGTATATGTTTACAACACTGTTTTGAAAAATCACCAAAATATTGCAGCGCAGCAATTTTTGTGTGATTCTCCTGAGATATAGTTCATAGATCTGCTGTGATTTCTCCTTTTATTCAACATAGTTTCTTAATAAGGCCGCTTAACCTGTCATGGAAAGCTGTTCCTGTACTGTTCTCGACTGTAGTGTACCTGCAGGACAGGGAACTGATGTGTGTCCACTGTATGCTTTGTATTCTGATTCCCAGAACCCAAGGAAGAACTGACTAGGCTCTGAGCCTCTCCTCTTAGTGTTCCTTCTGAAGGAAACTACAGAAGAAAAAGTAGCCATCCCTGGAGGTATTTCTAGTGGAGTCAACATCTATAACAGTATTTAAAAGATACGTGTATGTCACATGAAGGTGTGTAGATTACAGGTAGCCTTGGTAATGTTAGGTTAATGGCAGGACTTAATGATCTTGAGGGTCATTTGCCACCTAAATCTTTATATGATTCTATACATCCATATCCTACAGTTGCGGGGAATTTGAATACATATCCACAATTGGAACTTCCATGCAGTAGAGATGTTCTGCAGTTAGGCAAACTCACCATTTTTCTGTCTCTTTCTGTTACGAGGAATGTTCTTCATCTAGACTATTTTTGGATTTCAATACATGTAGCCCCATTCTTACTATGCAGAATTATGCGGGTATAGTGCACAGCATTTTATGACTGCACACATGGCCATGTGTGTTACATGGGCTGACTCTTGCTAAAGCTCAGGCATTCTGAAACATTTTATAAGGTGAAGTAAACATCCACTATATGTAGTAGGATCACAACAGTACTTGAATTTGTTTTGATTTTGATAAAGGATATTATTTCCCTTGGATTTGTATAACTCGTAGCAGATAGGACATATGATATACTTGCAGTTTTGAGAAAGTACTCAGGTGAATAAAGCTGAAAGTAGGTCTCCATCCAGGGTGTCCACCTTCTCTGACTTGTAGGATTCACCAGTGGGCGTTTTGAAGGATGACACAATTCAACTCAAAGTCAAAGATATGTTTGGTGATTCTTTTTAGAAGTGTTTTTTTCTTTCATTAGACACAAAGACAATTAGACTTCTAGTGTGCATACAGATGACTATGTTGTAGGCACATGGACTCAAGTGTCATAAGCACTATATGCTCTCCTCTCCTCCTCTGTTCATAAAAAGAGGAATATGCTTTTACCCTCTCTTATAGATACAGAGATAAATTTACTGACTACAAGATTCTTGGATAAAGTGATGATGCCTACATGAGTACACTAAAAATAACTATATGATCACATGAATATTGCCTGTGTCCAGAAAACCCACCCTGACACAGAGGTTATCTGTAATATTTAATGTAGAATTGATCATGCAATTTACATTACTATAGCTACACATAATGATTCAGATTGAATCTTAATGATTGCATTGTGGTTTTGGTCATAACTGTACCTATGACTGTTTCTCAAAGCTTCCTCTTACGTAGACTTAAGATTAGACCCAAGTACAACTTTGCAGTATTGCTTCCTTCACAGTTTCCATGCCAGCAATTTTTTCCTGCTCAACTTGATCAATGTTCTGGCTTTATTCTTCTAACAGATAAGTCCATCTTAGCTCTCATAAGATTAATCACCAGTTTTTTAAAAGGGACTTTTGCTAATTTTGAACTTATTAAAATTACTGTCAAAAATCTGTTCGGAATGGATTTATTTGTATCTTTCAGAAGTCACAGGAGTTAATGTTTTATTCCTACCTGGGAACACACCTAGCATTAATTTTCTTCTGCAGACAATTCTCTTTTATGTGAGCTGGGATATGAATTCATTGCATGCACAGAGAAGATGCTTCTCCCCATAAAAAAATCAACTCTCCAGGACCTTCCTAATTCTTAGAAGAGCTCTGATTGTATTTTCAAGGAGATACTGTAATCATTTTGTATTTGCTGGAATAATGGATTTGTTCTCTTAAGGAAAACAATGTAATGATTTGAATATGAAATTTCTTGGCTTCTGACTAAGTGAAATGGCTTCATTGGACCAATTTAGCAATATTAGAAGCTTTGGATTATTGATTCTGATATGGAAGCTAGATTTTTAGTAGTACTCAATCCGTTCATATATTACTGTTCTCAGAGGAAAAATTATCCCTTTGAAAGTCAAGATATTTTACATGCATGCTTCCCCAGGATATGAGGTGTTCTGAAAATCTTCATGTTTATTACTGCATACAATTGAGTTCTTTTAATACTTTAAAAGACTGGTCCAAAATATAGTTGCAATAGAATATATACCCTAATACTTTCCTCTCATGCATTCCGGTAGTATTTTGAATTTTCTTTGCTGTACTTTCAGTTTAAACTCTTAGTTTTTAGCACACTCTGAGCTTCACATTAACTGATTTTCTTGACAGTAAAAATGGGAGAAGTTGTCAAGCCAAGCATAACCGTGCCAGTGGCTTGGAAGAGTTAAGCTGATTGTGTTGACACAAAGTTCTTTCTGCAGGAATGTGATGAGTCAGTTCAGACACTAGTTAAAATTTTTAATTTTAGATAGAGTAACTGAAAATAATGGGACTTGTCTGACTATTTAGTTATCTAAGTAGTTCTTTTTACGTGGGACTAGGAGTTACACAGTCACTAACTTGGGCAGAAGTGTACTGAGTTCGACCTGAAAAATTATGTGGAATATATTACTCATTCAGCAAGGGATGGGATTTAGAAGTTAGAAGACTTGCTATAATTAATTCATCACACAGAAGGATTCTAAGCAAGATTAACAAACAAACAAACAAACAAACAAAAACAGAACAAACTGTGTCCAAATAGTGGTTAACCTTTTTTAAACTCTTTTATTGTTTATGACAAAGGCAAAGGTGTTTATCTGTGGAGTAAAAAGGAAAAATATATATCATTATGTAGTATTTCTCAAGATAACACGGATAAATTATAAGCTACCTAGCTGGCTATATAAAACATTGTTTACGAGTAAGTTTCAATAAAAACCTGCCAAGGAGGCTTGTTAAGAAATTGCTAATCACGTGAGGATGATTGAAGAAGGACTTTTAATCTTGCTTATCAATATCACCATGTTTTGGTTTTATCTTGTGCCTGAACTCTCTTATTTTCTTCTCAGTTCATTCTGGTCTCCAAGACAAATCTCTGACTAATTACCCTGTGTATCAGAAAATAATAAAAGTTATCTGATCTAAGCAAATAATTAACAAGTCATTCTAGTCGTTTAAATGTAACTCAGCAAGTCTTGCCACAAAACTGTACACTACAAAAATCCTTTAAGCTCTGTAAACTGCCAAAACTTCAAGGCTATTGTGAGATTTCAGGAATAAAATGGACTGAAGAATATTCAGTTAAAACAGAAATATTAAAGTCTACCTAGTAGTAATTCAAACACCTAACAGTAAACTTTATCTGATGCTAGGTAAAAAGCAAAAGTATCTTTTCTTTTTTTTTTTTTTTTTTTTTTGTATGCCTCCACCCTATGGAAATGCACAATTATCCAGATAAGGTTAGCTAATTTATTGTTAATCTAGCCACAAAGCAAGCACAGAAATGGATTGAAGTGGAAAAATACAGATTTACTACTAGTTTATGGAGAAAATCTGCTCACGGACAGTATATTATCAAGAATTACTAGAATCCAATATTTAGGATTTAGGATGAGACATATTTGAGCAAGATGGAAAGCTTCCCCCTGCTAAATACATTTTTGTAGGCACACTTGATAATAATTCAGGAGCCAATCCAACTGTTAGAAAAACACTGAATAGGAATTCACATGTGGATGCATACATGCATGTATACATGTGCATTTTATATAAGGCAAGATTTTAAATCTGCTTTTGCCTGTCTACATTTGTCTCAAGGTCTGCTGTGGCCAGATGCCTCCTGGAGCTGCTAAAAAGGGGAATGTGTGAAAATTGTGTCCTTGGTCTTTTAAATCCTAATGACTAGTGTCCTAACCAGGAATATATGTCATGACTGTCACTTCTCCCTTAGGTGTCCCTGTAAATCTTCTCATAAAAGTGTCGTACTTCAAGAGGCACAGTCTTGACTTTAGGTTCTCCACCACCCAGACACACTGCTCTCCATCAGTGCAATTGTATAATATAACTGCTGGTTGACATTTCATGGTGGCCTTTATGCAATGGTCCATGTGCCACCTACAGACTATGAGGTGGCTTTCTCTGGACATTTCTGCTCTTAAGTAGTTGTTTAATTCGGTGGAAGGCTATCCAGAAATCTCTCCACTAAGGTGAACACTGTGTAAGGTCAAAAGACAGTTTTTAAGTATTAGCTGTTCACATACAATTACTGTAGGAGCAATCTAGCTATCCTTAGTTGAAGAAATTCATTGTAATATGAATAACAAAGAGTGAATAATGAAAATAAAGAGTGAATAATGAAGTGAAGTAATAACAGTAGCAAAAATCTCCCTGATAGTAGTAGTTAATCAAAGGCTGGTGATCACCACTGCAGGAATATCACACGCAAATACAATGCTGGTTTTGCTGGACCACTGACAGAAAGTAGCACAGCACATTGGGAAAATGCAGAAGATATTGTCTAAATCACTGTTATCTGTTCAGAATATGAGTGAATCCAATGTAAGAGTCATCCTCAAAAAATGCCTTACTATTAAAAAGTGACTGCAGATTTGTGATTTGAAATATTTTGTACTTTGCAAGATGCTACCTAGGAATCACACTGATATTCTGCAAACTGATGTATGTGCATGTGAGAAATAAAATCGGATAAACCAGATAACTTTGTTTACCTTGACCTTACAATATGGGTGTAACATCTTTCCTTTGCATATGGCACCATTATATTAGTGTTGCTATGCTAGCAGCCTATCTCCTCAATGACAATGTAGAATATAAAATGAATAAATCATATATCCTTTTAGAATAAACTGCAGAGATTGAAATTTGGAATATGGAAAAAGGATCTGAAAGTGGGATATATCCTCAGCTTGTGTAAATTAACTTCAGATGCTGTGGTGACTATTTATCAGGCTTCAAATATTTTACAGCCTTCATATTCCTTTGATATTTCCCCTTAAGTGCAGACAGGGCAGAGGCCTCAGTGGCTGCAAGGTTAAAACTGTAAATTGCACGTCAAAGAATTTGGAGCATTAAATCTGCTACTCACCTTTGAAATTCTGGTGTAGACTAGTCATTGACATCTTCATAACTCCTGGGCAATATTTCCAGCAAAGCACTCTAAATAAGGTGAGTCCATAGCATTTGACCAGTCATAAGCCATCCATGTTCTTTGTTTTTTCTGTATATGCAGATTCATAGGTGTTGAAATAGTGATTGTGTTCTCCTAGATGGATACTTTTTGAAGCCAGAAACATAAAAACAGTTAACACCTCACAGTAATGATCTGTTCCTGTTACTCTAAAATAAAAAAATTAAAAAAAAAAAAAAAAAAAAGGAAAACAACAGAACAAAAAAAAACTCATTTCTTGTCTTCACTTATTAAAGGAATCTGTATTTTTGCTGTATGATGCTGTGGAGATTAGTGTAATAAACAGTCAAATGGAAAGAAGAGGCAGATTCAGTATGTGCAAGTATCTCAGTTTTATAGAATGCCTCTGCCTAAAAATGTGCAGTGGAAACAGGTTTAACCTAAATTTCCCAGAAAGATTTGTACTTGCATTTCAGTGGGCATGATTTGTTGCAGATAGTCTTATTATCTCGCCTAATATTTGTGCCGCAGAAATCTGATGTTGATTCTGTTTCTTACTTCACTTTTGAGTGTTTTATTTACTCACTAAACTTTCAGGGCAAAGTAAAAATGAAAATGCAAAATGGAGAAGACATAAAAACATCTAAGTGCTACGGATTTATCTGGTAAAGCAGAATGCTGATGCTAGGTGTATATTAAATTGTTCCTTTGATCAGCTTACTGGAAGTAGTAGTGCTCTGCATTTGCTCTCACGATCCACAATATTTTCTGAAAATTATTTTAATCAACTCAAAGACAACTCTGTCCTTGTTTGGAATTATGTTGTTCTTTATGTGGGGGGCAAGGTAGTGACAGTGTTAGAGACTTGCTGTGGTCTTTTAGATCTCCAGAGAACTGTAGGCATGTTTCCATTATGATATTTAGGTCTTAAGCACAAGAGGTAATTTATTTTCCAAAATGTCTAAGAATTGAGTAACACACTTAGATTAATTACTCTTTTTTGGATGCGATTCACCTCTGACACTTTATTTCTTAAAAAAAGCCAATGATCTCCATCATGAAAAATTACACTGCAACATTATGAATCTTTTAATATCAAACATGCTCATAATTTTATGTGTATTATAATACAAGTTTCTGAGCCACTGCTCATGATTTGTTTATGAAATGTTTTGGGGTGGGCAGTGTCAGAGCTGATGGAGCCTTCCTATGATAGTGCCCATTGAGAGTTTGTTACAGGGTTGGGGCACTCAGTCTGCAGCAATATGGAGTTGTGTCTTTATAAGCCAAAGGTGAAATTCCTCAGTGACATGAGGAAATCTGCACACAGCTTCCTGTATCAAGCTTTTGGTGGATAATCTCTCTATGTTGGGAGATCTTTGGCCATGTTGATGGTTGCAAGGTGATACTACGGCATAAGTTCATGTGATTTCATTAGGCACGGTTAATGTAGGCTCCCTGTGTACTCTTACGTGTCAGCAAATGGCAGAAGAGACATATTAAAGTATGTGTTTTATAAGCATACTTAATAAATACTCCAGATTATTAATATAAAAAGGATACCTTTGGAGTATATCAATTACAACTCTCCATACTAAAAAAAAAAAAGAGATACTGTGATTCTTTATGTGTGTTCCTTATTCAGAACATGTGAGAAACAAACAAGAAAACAACCCTTTAAATAAAGACCTCGTTGTAAGTACCTATATTTCTTAATAAACTAGCGTAATAAGGGAATGTATTGCTACTTACAAAAAAAATTCAGTAGTGATAGTAATCTGAGAGCTGTTTTCATTTTCAGGAAGACATTTTATGGAAATAACCTTGATTTTATTAGCTTGTGTACTATTTTATACCACAATCAGAAAGAATGATTACATTTATTATGGAGAACTGAACAATTAACAGGGTTAATAGTCCTAAAGATAAGATTGGAATGCTTTCTGTATGTGACTATGAGATCAGATCTAAAGCAGAAAAACCAACAAACCTACAACAAAACCACACAAACAAGTACATTATAGTTCTGCTTTCTGCTTCTTCAGAGTTAGTGCAAAATTAATTTTGAAAAATCATTTTCTACTCAAGTTTACTGTGTCAATAGTCTGAAAACTATTTTGTAGCCTGACTAATTATGCAGTTTTAAAGCATAGGGCTAGTATGTCTTGGCCTTAATTCTGGGGCTGCATTGTGATTCACCTAAGATGGAAAGAAAGCATATAAGTATTTTACAGTAGTAATTTAGAATACATTAATTGTTCATTATTTACTTTATGAAGCAAAAAATCCCCCCAAATACACATCTTTATGAATACAAGATGTAACTGTAAGAAATTTCCATATGAAGGCATGAAAAAATAGTATAAAGAACATTTCCCTATCTTTATGTTTTTCCATATTAAAAAATCAATTGAAGTGAGTTTTTATATGACGGAATCAGAAATGGTCAATTCATTCTCTCTCTTTAGTTGTCACTGAGGGGCCTGTTTTCACAGCACTGAAGAAGTGATTTAAACAATAGAGGATATAATGGTATTGTCATACATTTCTTCCTTTTTAAATACACTCCCTTATTTAAAAGTTACTTGCATGGCAGACTGTTTTGGAGCTAGAGTTTTCTAACACAACTCAGCTAGCTGAAGATAAGTTTGAGCTTGTGCAACATGTAGTTTTGATATAAAAAGTCACAGATTTTTTCTAGGGTATCTTATCGAAACCTATGCACTAGGGAACATAAGATAATTCTACTTGAAGTGAAACCCTTGTATATAATTTTAACTAGCATCTTTAATGCAATGAATCATTTTATTACTATAACTAGAAAATAATTATGTAGCAAATACTTCAATTACAACAAATTCTGCTACTGAAGAAACTTCAAGCTGAACCATCAGAATATAGCAGGAATCTATCTCATGATGAAACTACCGTGATTTCTTAAACAAATAAAGGCTTTCAACAACAAATAGTTTTTCAACAATCTTAATTTACAAAGATATTTTGCATGCTTCTTTTAAAAAAGGAAAAAAAATAATGAAGAGGGTAAAAGATAATGGATCTTTTTACACGTCTGTTACTGTGAAGTGTTACTGAGTAGAATTTTTTTTTTATGTTTGTAGACATGAAATAGTTTAACTCTTCAGCTGTAATCCTAAAATTCCCAAATACTGTTTTCTGTACTATGTAGGAAATATAACAGTGTGTTAAAAATGGAACCCTACAAAATCTGCAGGGAATTTGTCCAAGGAACATGATCAATGATACTCTTAAATTTGGGCACAGCAATGTGATAGCAGACATCATTCAAATAAACACTTAAATGCTGTGTATATAGTTATTTCCTCTTCTTGGTTAAGCATAACCTGGAAAGTTTTCCTGTACACGTAATCTTTACTGTGACTATTGTTTAGCAGTGTAAAGAGTAGTTCTCTGTACAGGCTCTCTTGCAAAGCAAGAATATTTGAAATTCTGCCATGCAGCATTTAAAAACACGTGATTAGCAAGCAAAATTCAGCAACCTTATGCAGAGATTCAAGTGACTTCCTGGGTGGGGTTTGTTTGGGTTTGTATGTGTATGCTAACTGATGAGCAATGCACCTACCCAAAATGTCCACCTTCTGTTCAGAGAAGGAAGATAATTTATTTTCTATGTACCTCAGTGGTTCTGAAAACTGCACACTGCCATTGCATTCTGCATGAAGAAGTTTTAGAGCAGGAAGCCATCTTCTGAGAGCATGTGAGATCCACTGCTGCCATTGCAGCAACACAATACGTGATTGGGAGGGACTGTATAGAGGAGGGGGAACTCTTGCTTTAGTGTTTATGTTGCTTCAGATCTTTGTTAAGAATGCCTGCACAGCCAGCTCATTGTCACTGTTGAAGAACATGAATAGTTGTAAAAATAGGCATAATAAGCTAAATAGATGGGAACTGAGGATAGTCCATATTTGTATTGCACTTCCTTACTGTTTGAAACAGAGAGAACAAAATAGCATATGAATCTACAGTCTCTTTACACAAAGCAAACAAGAGTAGTTTTTTTAGAACCTTTACACCACTTTTTGACAACAAAATGTGTAGAAGGTCACAGGAGATAGGAAGCTTCCTGGATGTACCTGAGTTCATGAAAGAACTAGAGCCAGTATAATTTCTGATAAGGTAATTCCATGAAGCATTCCAAGATTATCAGAAGAGTTGCACTGTATCATAAAAAAAAAAAAATGCAGGTAGAATATAGCATGCAGAGGCAGTTTTCCAGCTCCTCCCACTGTAGCACGCAAGAGACACGGTTATAGTTAACTTTGGATAATCAACCACTGTAAAACAGAATGGAAAGCTTGTACATTTGAGCAGCTTTTTCACTGTTTTTGCTCTGAATGATGAGGGTCTCGGAACCAATACTAGACATGGAAATGGCAAACTACAGTGAAGTTTTAGATCCTGCGTACACCGCACTGGAGTTTGAAACTATGCAGATTCTGTACAATGGCAATGGTGAGTTCTGCTCCATGATGCAAAATCATGCCAGTTAGTGGGAAATGTGAATTTTATTAATGTTTTAAGATGTTAGCAAAATGTTTTATTAATGGCAGATTTGGTGATTGTTTTCAAACTACAAATCATCTCTATCACACTTCACTGTTAACTCTAAGTTAATGACGTTATAATTCTTTAACATTAAGGAAAATAAAAGAGTGGTTATATGTAATAAAATAACTGAACTGTACTGTCATCATTCAGTTAATCAAAGGAAGAAAATGTTGTATTCAGCAGTTGTTTTATTTACTGTAAGACAAATGAATAACTAGTATTGACAGTTGGGACATGAAAGTAAATGTTATATATAGCATTCAGAAGGACACGACAAGATTATCCAGAGGTTTGTGGAAAAAAAAATAGCTACTGCTTCTTGATGCCTAGTTTCTATTTGTGGGAAATTTATTCATTTAAATGTTAAAATAATCATTCTAAATATGTGTATATATGAATGAGGGTGATTTTTTAAAAATCATGTTGGCTCTCTACAGGCTAATGTTTAGCTGAGGAAAACTACTGGCATAAATTATTGGCTAATGCAGCGTTTTAACTTCAGGTAGATTTTTTTTTTTTTTTTTGGTGAGAAATTGTACCAATTGCACCAGTGCTTGGAATAGAAAGCACACAATTTCATTCTGCCATCTTTTTGCATTGAACAAAAATGGGTAGTTTCAATCTATTAAAGTGAAGAAAAATATCAAGTGAATTAAACTCCCCTAAAGTGTCTTTCCAAATCTTTTGATATATTTGAGAATTAGTTGTAGTTGTATTTCTAGTACAGATATAGTATTTATGAAATATTTATGAAATATATTGAAATGCAGAACAAATACTTAGTGATTTCCAGGAAAAATACTAAGCACATTCCATTTCCCATGTCAATGTATTCTTTCAATATAGAATCAAAGTTAATTTTTATTACTGGATTTGAATTTTTATTTGAATTTCTAGTATTACTTTACAACCAGCTCAGTAAACAGAAAAGTAGATTTTATTATTGATTTAGGAAGAAAAACAGACCTTCACTGCCTAAATGATTTTGAAGCTATCAACAATGATTATGTAAGTTTTAGAGGATTTATCTGATTTTCCTTTTACTATGGATGATTTCATTGGTCATTTGTTTTTTGCTGAATCTCATTTTTTCTGATCTGTTAATGTTACACAGAATGGGAAAGTTGATTAGGGAGGTTATGCTGTGCTGTGTGTTAGTGATCCAGTTAGTTAAATTATTCACTGTAAATGATTACTTTGACAACTATTTTTTACTAAATTAGTCCTTATTTTCTTCAGAGTTTTCTTTGAGGTTAGGCTAAGTATTTTCTGATAGAATTAATAAAAAAGGTTGACTTCCATCTACAGTGGTAGGTTGGATCTGAGAGCTGCCTTTCTGAATTTTCAGATGTGTATTTTCAAAACTTCTAAGTTCATTAAAACTATTCAGAGAAATTTAACTATTCACATTCAGACAGGTTGTACAGTTCTGTTGAACAAACTGCAAAATCAAGTCAATTTCCCAGACATTTTCTTTCAGAGTATTACCCAAAGAAAACAAGTATCTCCATATATATGTACACATGTGCATAAACACAGACACAAGGAGATACAAGTCATACTGCTATGAAATATTTCATCATTACATTTAAATATTTTAATTATTTGGATCAGGATATGTCCTGATCCAAAATCACTAAAGTCTGAAGTAAAGCTTTTATACTTTTCAAATGAAGCTACCCTGTAGGCTATTTTTTAAAATAATTTTTTGGTCATAACAAACCCAATTTTAAAACAGTAAATTCTTCAGGGAACTGAATTCTTACCTTTTTATTTTTATTTGAACATTTTAAAATCAACTATATCTCTGTACAGAAAAAGTTGATGCTAATTTTTTCTTTGTCTAAATAATTTTATTTACATTGTAAATTCCTTAGGGAATAAGCAAAATTTTATTGTATTTTTGCAAGACACATTTCAGATGCCTCTTCTACAATATAAATGATGTTTATCACCATTAACAGTTCTGCTTTTCAACATTTTTGCTCTTCATGAACTCATGCATTTCTTAATGCATGCTTGAATATTTAAGTAATGTTAACCTCTTTTCTTTGAATAACAAAAATTTAATGGATACTAAGGTTTTCCTTCCATAAGAACAGAAGCATACTCAGAAAAAGATCTATATTCATAAAATGTGTCTGTTAAGCCTTGTGATTCAAAGGATAATAAATATAGCTATTCTGATTTTATATGAATTCAGTATTGTTTTCCATGTTCAATGATTAAATGTTAAGCATATTTAGATAATGTTCTCTCACAACTTTTAAGTCAATCTTCCTTTGAAAAAATTGTTCAAGGAAGTAAAACTACTAAGCTATGCTAAGAGGACTCTCTTAGCATTCTTTCCTTAAGTCTATTGTATTTTTTTAAAATAGAATTGATTTTTTCACTGATAGTCAACAGTTACTGCCATCTCTTATTAGACGTGGTATATGATGTCTGCCAGCTATCCATGTAATGTTGCTTTATGCCAAAGTTTCTCCTCTTGTTAGTTAGAATACATATAATTACACATATATGTATTTAGAATACATGTAATTAGACCTGCAAGGTTACATTTACTTTATAACCCCTTTCAGTTGGAAACAGTTTGGAATAAAATTATTTGCTGTTGAGAACTTCGTAAATTCTGATATTCTGACTCTATAAATTTGATAGTGTTCATCAGAATAGCTGTCAGATATATCAAATACAATGTGATAATTAAAGTGATAATTAAAAAGAAAAAAATAAAAACAAAAACAAAAACAGAAAAATCCTTATTTTTTAAGTATAAATTGTCTATGTTACTTTTTCAAAATGTTGTCCATAACTATATATGTTGTTCTTCTCTCTTTTCAGACAGTTCTGGAGAACCTCTCAACATGAATGCTACTGACAGCGGGATCAGCAGTCTCTGTGCAATATGTGGAGACCGAGCAACTGGAAAACATTATGGTGCTTCCAGTTGTGATGGATGCAAAGGATTCTTTAGACGCAGTATACGGAAAAATCATGTTTATACATGCAGGTATTTAAAAAGTTAATCTAGAGGCACTAAATTAATGAGTGTATGCAAACATTACTTTCAGACATTTTCAGAATTTTCAGACATACATAGGGATATTTTCAGCTGCTTTTGAAGGAATTCTAAACAGCACTTCTGATGGAGCTTGCAAGGATGTTATGTTCCTATAATGTGGAAAAAAATCCCTTTCATTTAAGTCCAATGAATTGGACCACCTATAAACGGCTTCTCTGATATGGAATCTTTGTAGCACTATATATGCTCCTAAAGACAACATATTAAGTTAGCTTTTAAGACCTCATGAGAGTATTCTATTCATTGATGGTTTTTTTTTTTTTTTACTTGTAGGACTTGCAGACAAAATGCTAAGAATGAAAAGTTACCAACAATTTAATGGGCATCAAGACAGCAGTTTTTGAAAGTCTAACTTTCATTATCAAAGCTGGGCTGAATGTTTTAAATGTTTTATATCAGTTGTTTTTTCATTGTTGTTGTTTTTGTTTTTGTTTTTCCTATGATTTAACTTGGTATCACTACCGGAACAAAAAATGTTTATACAAGTATAGATACTCAGGTATCTTTTTATTAGGGAAGATCTGTTCTGTTAGAGTTTCCACGTGTCCATTGATGTGGTTGATGTCCTTGTATTACTGAAGTGCAGTCTTGGTCTTTTATTTATGATTACAAAGAATAATAGAAACATAGAACAGCTAAAGTTGGAAGGGACCTCTAGAGGTTATCTGGTCTAACCTCTTTGCTCAAGCAGGGACACCTAGACCAGAGTGCCCACGACCATATCCAGAGAGACAACCCCTGAAAACAAAACAAAACAAAACAAGAAGAAAGAAAATGAAAAAAAAAATCTTGTTTTTTCACTGGAAAGTGTGATTCTTAACTGATTTTTAATTTTGATTTTAAAATTGTTCTCTACTAAGGCAGTTTCTATAGAAAAACTAAAATTTATGAGTTTTTTTAAAGACAGATCAAGTATATACACAAATCTTCCCACTTCAGTTGTGCACTGCTCTTTTAGTGACTATTACCCTCCTTGTCAGTCTGAATGGCAACCTGTTAACTTTTCTGTGCCTAGCTGCCCAAATTGTCATTCTGCAGCTGTGTGTACCATGTTTGAGGAATTGCTCTGTGCATGCCTGAGTCCTTTAAGATGTCAGTTTTAAGCCATGCACAGAATATATTTGTGAGTTTAGACAGATAGATAAAACTGAAAACTTTCTTCGTAGCGTTGTTGCTGGAAATGTTGTTTGCTCCACTCTTCCTTAGATACTTAGCATTCTAATTGTGGATATATGATCATAGAATGCTTCTAAAATGGTGTAATAAGAGCTGTAGCTGAGTCCAAGTAGAGCTCTGAAGAGGATAGATGTATTTATCTAACACATACAAAAAAAAAAAAAAAAAAAAAGGCAAAAGCAAATGGAGAGGAGGGAATGCCTCATATACATTTTCCTTAGGAACATCTGTGGATGTGCATGAGAGCCAGAAAAACTTTCTTGCAGTGTCACACTCTGTGTGTTTCTGCATCTTTATTGCAGTATTCAGGCTTTTTTTCCTCCTATTTCCTGTTTGATTTCTCACCTATAATGATATTACAGGTAACTTGTTCATTTGTTAGCTCCCAGAAGTAAACTTTGCCAACCAAAGGTACTGGTTTTGCAGGAGTGGGTGGGCTGCTCTGTGCTGGTGACAGTTGACATTTTCATCAAGTATCCTATCCTTCTTCTATTAGTAGCATTTCATCCCAACCCTTTCTGAGTAGGCAGCATTTGCATATCTCACAATAAAGTATAACTCAAAAATATTCCATTCTTGCCCATTGTAATACGTATTTTATACATAGATACACACATGTGCTTGCAAAATAAGGAGGTATGAAATCTCTCAAGACTGGCTGACAGGGAAAAAAAAAGGCAGAAGAAATTCTGTGGTCATAGACATAATTCTGAGAGCACAAATTAATTAGTTCTCCTCTTCAAAGCCAGAGTGGTGCTTTATTAATGCATTATATGTTTACCTTATTTTGTCTCTGATAGATTCAGCCGGCAATGTGTTGTTGACAAGGACAAAAGGAATCAGTGCAGATATTGTCGTTTAAAAAAATGTTTTCGAGCAGGAATGAAAAAAGAAGGTAATAGACTTGTTTGTTATTTGACATGCTTAAAGTAATAGAATCTAAGTTTAAAAACTTAATCAAAATTCCAAATTTAATCAAAATTCAAAAAAAAATTAACAGCAGAATAATTAAATGGAAAATCTGGCAGCTATACTGCCTGCATGATGGAGATTTTTACTGAGGTGAAGTATGTATCATCTAATTTTCAGGTGGGCAAGCAGTTTTAATACTTTGGGCATTATCAAACACGACTAGTTTCAAGTGAATCTCAACTGCTTAATCCATGAATCCTGGTACCAAAATTCATTGCTAAGTGCCATATGCCTGGAAAAAATTCAAAGCACAGAATTTCAGTTCTGATTTATAATTTTTTCCAGATTTCAATCATAAAATGCATGTTTTGCATTGTGTTTCTATACCCTACCTGAGCTACAGGGCTGACTTGCTTATTGTTCCCTTCATTTTAAGTGTTTGAAACTCTTAAGAAAGAAGTGTGAGGTAACTGTGGTAACTGTTAGTGGAGTGTCAACAATCAGGAATATTTCCAATCTCGCTGGGACTTAATATGTGTACGTGAGATATACTTGTATATATGTGAGAAAAGATACTTATGCATCTACCTCAAAAAATGTGAAGAAACATGGATCTTCTGGTGATCTTGAGAACATGGAGGGAGAAAGTCAGTAGAAATATCAGAGAATTTTTATACCAAGTTGTTGGGCTTGTTGCTTCACTTTCAGCTATAATGTAGTGGCAAAAGGCATCCTGATCTGGTTCAAATAAGCAGTCAGAGATGATTATTTCATTGCAAAATTTGTGTTTTTTGTGATGCTCTTTGCAACCTGTTTTATTTGGAATATGATATGTCATCTGGAAGGCCAGTCTGCAGTGGAAGTGCATGACTGTCCTGTAACTAGACTGTATCATGATAGTTTTAGTCTAGACATTGCTTTCCTAAAATGAAGGAAGCTGTTTATGCTTTTAAGTATCTGTAGTATCATATTGCTTTGCTAGTATTCGAGTTATAGTATGAGATAACAGGATTTTTTTCCTTGTATGTACAGACAAACAGTCTAACTAAACAGGTAGTACTGTGCTTGTATGAAATATTTTTGTGGAGCACAGTTTAGTCTTCTGGAATTCGAACCATTAAAGTCAGTAACATGTCGATTATGTATATGACATAGAAAAAAAAAAGGATGACCTTTGTATACATAGCAACCCTAGAACTTCTGCAAAAAGCAACGCTTTGTAGACGTTCAAAAATGGGAAATAAAGAACATTTTAGCTAAGAAGGGGCGTCTGGAAGTCATCTGGCCCAGGCCCCTATTTAAAACAGGTAATTTTTAGGTTCAGTCAAGTTGCTAAGAACTCTATCCAGCCAGGTTTAGATAGTCCCGAAGAGAGGGCATTTCTCAATCTCTGTCAGCAACTTTTTCCACTGCTTGACCGCCCTCACTGTGAAGATTTTCTTCGTAATATCTAACTAGAATGTCTCATTTTGCAGTTAGTGTAGTCTCTATTGCCTTGGCCTTTCACTACACATGTGAGAAGGATCTGGGTCTACTGAAATTAGACCACCTCCACCTTGGTCCTCTTTTTCCTATAAAATCAAATACTCTGCTTCACCTTGGACATCATGTGGATTACAGCACCATAGCCCTTCACTAGGCCCAGTTTTCCAGTGTTTCTTGCACACTGGGTAGCCCACTGCACAGTTAGCTAATGTGAACACAGGGCATATTGCTGACTCGTGTTGTAACTGAAAATATATATCCTGTTCAGAATTTTAATCTCATTTACACTATTCTGCCTCTTTCAGTTCCACTACCTATAAGGCTTCCATTTTTCCCCATATCCAAGTCATGTTTATTCAAGGCTTCCCAGCAGTAAAATAATTCAAGAGACTGAACTGTAGATTTCACCGCTCATATGCTGTTATGGACCTCTCTCTACACAATCAGATTATCTCTTATAGCATAAGTGTAGCATGGTTTGTATGATATATTCTTAGCTTGATTCCAGGAAATCACTTTCTTTCCTTCAAGGCAAAGGTGAAAAGGGCTTCAGCTGGTAGAGGCTATACAAGCCCTCTTTGAGCAAATATTCCTCCTTCATTACAGTGTCTGAACAAAGGATCTACAAAGACAGACAATTCAGTACCTCTGAAAGTGTGTATTCCCAAGAAATAATTTGCCTATCATTCCCAAGTGCTCTGCTAGTGACTTTCACTAGTGATTGGCAGAATAGCTTACTATTTTTATATTAGTTACTATTGACATTATTTTAATTAGCTATGTGACACTAAGCTTCTGAGATTAAAAGTGAGTGTTTTTTCTCCATTTTTTTTTTAAAAGCTATATTTTTTGTCTCAGTTCTTCAGGCATATTTAGCACTTCGTATTTATCACTGCACAACATTTCTTATTGTGACTTTAATAAAAGGCCCATCATTGAATGTCCTTGGCAAAAAGTTACTGCTCCTCAGGAATAAACTATATGCATTGTTCAGATAAACCCTGAAAACTATTCAGTTATTTATTTATTTATTTACTTTCTTTTTTTATTGAAGCCTTTGGAGCTGCTCACAAAACAGCAAACATATCTTTGGAAATAAAGCTGCTGCTCTTAAAAGATTATGAGATTCCTTGTGCAGTAAAAAATATTTTGATCAGTATAATTCTTTTTTTTTTTTTTTCCTGGCCTAACCTTGGACATGCTCTAGGTTATAGAAGTATCTGATTGATAGTTTTATTTTTCATTCTTCCTTGAATTCAGAGGTAAGCCTTGTTGCTTCATAAGCCTTGCATGCACTGATTAAGGATTCCCTATTTAAAGTCCTTTCAACTACCTTTTTTTGTCCCCCCATGGGACAAAAGATACCTTCCTGGAACCTTTTTGGTGCTTTTTTGTTCTTTAATTTCTTACTTAGTTAATGTTCTGTAAACTGGCTAGAAATTCGTTGTTGAAGTATGATATTTAAGTCTCAAAATTATTTTACTAGAATATTTAGTTCATTTTCCATGGCTGTATCAAGGTTTCTTGCAGGAAACTACCTCTCAATCAGACATTTTTCATGGTGCTGTACCTCTTGACCCATTCAGGAGTACTGAGATGTCCATTTTTGTCACTATCAGAAAGGTTCATTTATTGAAGTTCAGTTTCTAGCTACAGTTGGTTGTATTAAGTTTTATAGGCAAACATCATAATGTGGATAAGGACCATGAACATGTACTGTCATTCTTTCTCATTAGTTAGAGCTGAAAGCACAAAGTTTTTTGAATGCCATTCTTCTTATAATTATCTAGTAAGCCTCTGTAATGATATTGTGTGGCAATTTTTACAAGTCAATAAATGAGACAATTATTCTCTTCCAGCTGTACAAAATGAACGGGACAGGATAAGTACAAGAAGAAATACTTTTGATGGCTGCAACATTCCCTCTATTAGCACATTGTCACAAGCTGAGACACTTTCCCGTCAGGTACTGATATCTTCCATAAATTTCTTTAATAGACTTCAAGAAAATATTTTCTGTGGTTAAATACTTTCAGATTCTCATTGTATTCAATGTAATTTTAAAGATTACTTTCTTCCTACTTCCAAAATATACCCAGTTTCCTCTTTCCAATAAAGAATCAGCAACAGAATTCATTCTTAAAGCAAAGTCAATATAAAATTTCTACTTTGTCCTGGACAATATGTCCTAGGCGCCTTTCTTAATAAAGCTTTATGGTTCTTACTGCTTTTAAATCAGTTGCTGTCTCAGGCAGCTGGTGGCACCTATCTATTCTTGAGGCTTGCTTTCATATGAAACATTAGTGAAAAAATTGTCGAAACCCATTAAATTTCTAATGGGTGTGGACACTCATTTCCTTACATTCTTTTGAAAATCCCATTTTCAGTATCCTTAGGTATTATAAATAAGGCAAACAGAAGTGTTCCAACTGCAAACTCTTTTCTCAGCTTTCTTTTAAATTTTCTTTGTCTCATCTGAACTTCATTTTCTTTTTTTTTCTTCTTTTTTTTCCTATTCAATCAATTGCTGAATGGAACAGTCTCCAGCCTTTTCTGCAACTGAGATAAATCATGGTCATTGATTCTGCATTCTTGCACCTCTTGCTAACTTAGAATTTAACTGCCACCTTTATGATTTCATGTTGACTGATTTATACATCCCCAAATGTTTTGTAATCTCATCCTTTATCAGCATCTCTCTTAGAGTGGAACTGTCTGTAGAGAATTGATGCAGGAATTGCTGGGTGATAGTCTTTGGCAGATATTGCATGTCTGGGCAGATGAACATAATGGACCTTCCTACCTTTCATAGCTATGCAGTATGAAAAATATACCTATTTTACCTCCTTAGAAATTCTTTGAACTTGCTTATTATGCTTTTTAGTATGTGCATGTGTGTGTCAGTCCCTTAATCATTTCCAACTGACTCATGCAGTTCAGGAATAAGAGCTTTCTTAAAGAGAATCACATCCTCAGTCTTTTCTGCCACTAAGTTCTTGTCAGCTGGTAGATTCCTGTCCTGAAACACCTCCTTGTGAATTCACACAAAAATTTATTATTCTTATTGTTTGATATGGTGTAGTAAAAGAGAATTGTTTCCAATATGCCAAACCTTAAAGGCCAAGAGGTTATTTTAATGTGATGGAAAAGCCAGGTTCTGGAGGTCCTTGTTTTTGCCTCAGTTGAATGGGCCTGTAATAGTTCAGTCCTGAGAAGGGATTTCAAGAGTTTGTTAGTGTCATACATCATACAATGGAATCATAGCAAGTCTTGGGCTGAAAGGTCCTTTAAAGACCATCTAGTTACAATTCCCCTGCTCTGGAAAGAGTTGCCACCCACCAGATCAAGGACCCTGGCCTTGGTCACCTTCAGGGACGGGGCTTCCACAGCTTCACTGTACAATCTGTTGCACTGCCATACCATACTTAATTTCCTCCTAACATTTAACCTAAATCTCCCTTCTTTTAGTTGAAAACTGTTCCCCATAGTCCTATCACACTCAGACTGTATAAAAAGTTGGTCTCCCTCCTGTTAATAAACTCCCTTTAAGTACTGGAAGGCCACAGTGAAGTCTCCCTGGACAAGCCCAGCTCCCTCAGTCTTTCTCCGTAAGAGAGGTGCTCCAGCCCTCTCATCGTCCTCATGGCTCTCCTCTGGACTCTCAACAGCTCCACATCTTTCTTGTGCTAGGTGCCTCATGCTTGGATGTAGTACTCCCAATGGGGACTCATGAGAGTGGACAATCACTTTCCTTGCCCTGCTGGCCACCCCTACTTTGATGCAGCCCAGGATACTGCTGGCTTTCTGGGCTGTAAGTGCACGCTGCTTGCTTGTGTAAAACTTTTTGTCTACCACAACCCCCAAGTCCAATACTTGGTCAAGTATTTGAGCTTTGAAAATGAGGAAAAAGGTGTAATTCTTTCATTTTTTAGATTTCATATTAAAATGGGAAAAATGATCTATTTCATCCCCAAGGATTGTTTGTGAGGATAAATCATGCAATTCTCCCACAGATTGAAGGTCTTGGATTGCATAAATGTGTAAGGAAGATGCTTTACTCTCAATAAAGATATGTCACTGACATTCCTCAGGATTATAGGCATGTAGTATTATGTTGTTTTGTTCATCAAGCTGGTGACAGCCATATTTCAACCCAGAGGAGCAATGGAGAAAGAGGAAAGTTGTCTTTTTTATTTCTTTGTTAAGACATGCAGTCCTAGGCATTCATAATGAATCCCCTACTTGGAGGTTCACCAAGTAATTTCAGCACACAGTCCATAATCTTGTAGTTTATCAAGTTGTATAGCAAAAGATATTAAAGGATGAAGTGTGTTTCAAGTTCATGAGTCATTATGTGTAATGATTAAAGAACCTGCATGTTCTTTTCCCTCTTGAACTAACTCCTAGTTGGTGAATGGTGATATATCTATTTTTCTGATAGATCAGAGAGCCTCCTGCTATGAGAATTTTCTTCTCAGTGTAGGTATTTTTGACTGACAATCAAGACTTTTCTGGAAAGAATGAAATACATTGAATTTCATTATTCTCTTTCTGTTTTTTGTTTTTTTCTAGACTAAATTATTCTACTAGATCCTACCTACCTAAACAATACTCAGTATTTTTTTCAACTTTGTTTTTGTAGAACAGATGCCAGAAATAGACTCGTGTTTACAGCAAGGATTTCACAAATGGTCTGCCTGCAAAGAGACAATATCTCTACCTCTTTTCCTACATCACTGCCTTTGAATTATCTCTGAGGACTTTATTTTAATCTCATTGACTGCTGTATTCTCCCGAGAACTGACGTTCAGATGGTTAACTGCCATTACTATCTAAGCTGTTTTCAGTGTTTTAGGCTACTGAATTATGTAGGAAGTGCTGGGCTTTAGTTCAGAAGTGCGACTCCCTTTGACCATCTAAGGATAATGGGATTTCACCATGGGTCCCAATGGGTGATTAAACACAGATCTGAGAATGAGGAGGATATGGCAGAAGTCAACCTAAATAAGATCCACAATCCTGAAATTTGTAACTGCAAAAAAATCAGTTTATTGTTATTTATTTTTTTTTAGGGATTGAAGTGGGGAAACAGCAGAGGGGTTACAGGAATAATCAAATCTCAAGATTTAAATATCCTTTCTTAAGTAAAATGTAAAGTGAAACTGTTTCAATGGTCTCATACATTACTTTGTTCTGTCCCTATTTTAACTTAAGAAGTTAGTAACGCTTTTTACTGGAAGAATTTGCTACCCATTTTCTCTTTCTTTCTTTGCCTTTCATTTTATTGCATATAAACTCTTTCTTTTTTCTAAAAAGAGAGAAATTACAGCAGTTTTAAAGGAAAAAAAATCAAAACCTGAGCCTAAAAAAACCAAAACCCTCCTGTTTACAGACAGTGGAGGCTTTAGAATTTTTACAAGTAGTATTTTGGAGGGAGGAGATATTGTACCATGATATGAATAGCGGTAATAAATGTGAAATTAAGTTTTATAATTTTTGTGCAGACTGTTCTGTCTGTATTGTCTATATAGTCAAGGAATTGCTTAAGAGTATGTGATAACTGCTGTCATTCTTTTTTTTTTTTTTTTTAGTTTGCTTTGAAAATGCAACTATATGAAATTCAACATTATTAATTTTTTTCTTTCAATATGTCCAGATCTCAATCTCCAGTCCTGGTGCAAGCACTGACATAAATGCTAAGAAAATTGCTGGTATTAGTGATGTCTGTGAATCTATGAAGCAGCAACTTTTGGTCCTGGTGGAATGGGCTAAATATATTCCTGGCTTCTGTGAATTGCCACTGGATGACCAGGTATAAGAAAAGACCAAAGGGAGAACATTATAACTGTCTTTTTCTTTCTGTAATATTTTAATTATATGAGAAAACAATAATGCAGTGTCTGATCAAATACAGCTTGATACTACATGCCTGATATTAAAACATTTTTTTTTTCTTTTTTTAAATTTTGAAGTAACACCACTATGGAAAAATAGAAGGATATGATATGGCTCTAGCCTGCTAAAAGAAAGAATCACTTCTTCAGCAAACTAGTAGTCATTTAGTGTTTTGTGCTTTCTTTTGGATAGCAGAAATACCAAGATGAATGCAGAAATGAAAAAAATATTGTAAAAAATCATGATTTTTTCTGATCTTCCAAAGTATTTATTTTATGTCCATCTTTCACTGTAATATAGTTTAAGGCCGCCTGTTATTTAATTTAAAGCAGATTTTCTCTGCTTTCAAAAAATAAAAGCCATAAGAATCTTGAGCAAATGCCAAACACGTGCTGATGTCACTCTGTAGCAAGTAATATTTCATATGATATAATGTACTCAAATTATATTGTAAATAACAAAAATGTAGAGAAAAAAAATCATCAAAACGTGAAGGGTTCTTCAGGGTCTTCATTACAGAGGTCTGTCTTATCATCTCATTTGTAATGCAGCTAATGTTAAGTGATTTTCAAAGCCAACCATGTTGGCACACATAGAATAAGTGTCTTCACGTTGTGGTAGGCCTGTGGTCTTGTCACCAACTTCCTGGATAGAAGATTAATTCATGGCTCGGAATCTCAGTGATGTCTGATTTAGCTTGAAAATTACTTTGAGAAGTGAAATTGAGCAATTCCTCTTTTTTTTTTTTTTTTTTTTTTCCTTTTTAGTTTTTCAGTTTTTAACAAAGTTTCATAAAGAAGATTAGATAATTTGGTTTGAAATTAAAACTGAGTCCTTTTATATGCTTTCTCAGAAATACGGGGTTGGTTCAGACACAGAGGATAAGCTCCCACACTAGTACTTTCCTATGTGTGCAGACCCATGGAATATTATATATATGCACAACCTCAACAGACAAGTTAAAAATCTGTAAAACAAAGAGAAATGTAGTGTTAGATCTTTAAATACAGTGTTCTACAAAATCACTGGAAGCAAGCAAAAAACAAGTTGCTAAGATGACATGAAAATATGGAAAGGATCAGATGTCAGTAAGAAGTTACTGTCTTTACTTAAATGAAAAAAGTAATCAGTACAGATAGATAAGTTAAGGCTGAGAATGCGCTACTTCAAGAGTGCATATTTGGGAAATATTCCTGAACTTTGAATACCTTCGAAAATTAATGACAAAGGTATTGGGAATTAAAATAAATGTCAATTTATTTATTTATTTATTTATTTATTATTTTTGTGATAACTTCTTTTTAATGTGCATTGTGTGTTTATTTATCACATTAATCATCTGGTTTGTGACGAATGATTCCTGATCTTGGAATCAGACCGTGGAACAGCCAATCTGGATGAGTCAACTCTACTGAGATACATTAAGTATTCCGAGGTTTACATCACCCATAAAGAATGGGCTTGGCTTCATAAGGAAATGCTTGCACAGAGAGAAATGTTGTGAGTTAACAGAGGTCAATGCTGAAGCTTCAAGGAGATTTTAAAAGGGAAAGTAAATAGGTGACAAAGAGTAAACTAATGATCACATTTTGTACCACCTTCCTGCTAGGAATCAAGTTTCTTCATTGTTTACTGTAGTGCATATTTTAGCATATCTGGTGTTAGGGAAAAAGCTCTTTTATGTAACGCATACAATTTTGATGACAGAAATCAAGGAGTGACAATGAAGAATTTACTATTATGGTTCATTCCAGCCCACTGGAATCTTTGACACCAAACTAAAATTTTAGAGCAAAATTTGTTAATGAAATAAAGGCAAGGAAATAAATAGAAGAACTGTACTGACTTAGAAGTATTTTGTAGAATTATATGTTTAAGATCATCCCCAACTGCTAGAAGTGACAAGGAATGATAATTTCATTATAATATTATAATTATAAATTATAAATACAGTGGTATACAGTGGAAGGGTTTTATATTTATTTGACATTTTACCGTATGACCTTACAGTACATGTAGCTAAAAGTACTCATGTTAATATGCATGGTAATTCATTTTGCCCTTTCTTGGAAGTTACTGCTTTATTTTCTAATGAGTCTGCTGTTTTTTTCAAGGTTGCACTGCTGAGAGCACATGCTGGGGAACACCTGTTGCTTGGAGCAGCAAAACGGTCCATGGCGTATAAGGACATTTTACTTTTAGGTAAATATTGTTTTTATTTCAATTAATAATGATGATGATATAGTACACTAGCAACCACATAGTCATTTAAGTGGGACAACTGTTGTGACATAATCAAAGCAATGCATGCTGTAAATGCTGAATAGCTATTAAAGGTATAATGTCATCTGCCCTGTTCCAGCAAAAGCAGAATACCAGAAGCCACAATTTAGAGATTTCCTAGCAAGTGATTTCCTTACGTTAGCATCATTTTTTTGTCTTTATCCCATACAAAAAAAAAAAAAAAAAAAAAAAGAAGAAAAAAAAAAGAGAACTAAACAACACAATAACAACAAAAACCACCACCAGTACCAAAATCACATCTTCATTTAAGAGGAGAGATTAATTTAATAATTTCAGTCTCATGAAAACCATTTACCTGGTTCTTTCCTAAAAGCTCTTCAGAAATTATCACAGAAGATCCTATAGGCTAGGAAAGTGGATGGACTGTTCCCTGCAGTTGTCTTTCCCAACATCTTTTTCACTGCTGTTTTGAGAGCTGCTGTGTGTCACCATGCAAGGAGCAATCCTGTTTTTCCCTGTCATGTTGGATGTAGATACCTACATGTACAGAACACTGTGATTGTTGCATGTATAACAAATCATGCAACAGGCATATGCTTGACCATAACCTTCGCTGGGTTTTATAGAGACCAGAGCTGTTAGCAAAGAGAACATTCTCACACTGTAGGAGCAAGTCTTCCCTTCTGTCACACAACAGAGGCACAGTCATATGATGAAATATGTGCCTGTGTGCATAATGGCATGATGAAACATTTGTTAGCAATCTTTGACACAGCAATCTGAAAGTCTAAAGCGCACCCTACCAAAAATGTCCTCATTTAATATGTTCAATTCTTTAGCCGTTTTGTATGAAAGTGTTAAGGTCTTATTTGGACAGCTGAAGCGAGTCAATACTATGCAGAATAATCAACTCATAGAATCGTAGAATCATAGAATCACCAAGGTTGGAAAAGACCTAAAAGATCACCCAGTCCAACCGTTCACCTATTCCCAATAGCTCCTACTAAATCATGTCCCTCAACACAACATCCAGTCTTTCCTTGAACACACCCAGGGTCGGTGACTCCACCACCTCCCTGGGCAGTCCATTCTCAAACTAGTTTATTCATCAGTGTTGTGGTACAAAGGAGTTTTCTGCTACTTCTTTGGGTTTGCCTTTTTAGCTGTGATTCAGTTTGAATTTTCTTTCACACGCACCATAAGGACAGAAAGGGCTTACTCTGAAGATATTACTGGCATCAGCAATATTTTCAAATTAGAAACTATATGGATGACTTTTTTAGTCTAGTACTTTCTCTAGCTGTCACTTTACTGACAAAATTAACATAAATAATACAATTTTATCAGGATTATTAAATAATAAGGACAAATAATGAGAAAATAATAAGCAGAAAATTGTAGTCAGCATTACCACAATCAGCATACATACTGAAGGAAGAAACAGTTTGAGGCTATGCTTATTTCTGATACTTCAAGGTAGATATCTGTATAGTTTATGAGGCATTTTGGCATGGATCTCTTGTGATATGTTCATCAACTCTTCTTTCCAAAATGACTTTGTGGCTTCTGGAAGCTCTGTGGTCTTCCCACTGTTCTCACCACTTATGTTAGATGCTTTCTTGTACAGTAGTTAAGATATTAAGATGGTAACTTACTCAAAATGGAAATTTAAAATGAAAAGAAGAGGCAAAATTGATTATTTACTGAAAGTTTTCTGATGCTTCTACATTTTATTGGGAATAACAAGAGAATTTGTTGGATAATGAAGCATTCCTGTTGTCTTCTCTGAAGAAAGGGTTTTTGTCCACTGAAAAATCTGATTATTCATCTTGAGATATAATGGGCAGAGAAAAAAAGTTAGATCTGTTTACTGGTGTCTTTATCTTTTGTGTAAAGGCTTGCTTATTCCATGCTTGTGCATTCAAATGTCCATCTCAGTTGCGTGGACTAGTAAGTAACTACACATGATGGCATATTTACCCGCACAGTTTATTCACTAGATGAGAGCTTTAATTGGTACGTATGACTTTATTTGCATCATTAAATTTTTGTATGCTATAAAGGAGAGCTATTGAATGAAAAAATACTGTTTTGATTAAGCAAAATAAAAGATATTTTTGAAAATGATTTTCATCATGTAGTATATTGCATCTAAATCTTTATATCAATCTACATGTTGGTATTCTTTCTTTCCAAGGTAACAACTATATAATCCATCGCAACAGCACTGAAGTGGAGATCAGCCGAGTGGCAAATCGAATCCTAGATGAACTAGTTCGACCCTTCCAGGAAATTCAGATAGATGACAATGAGTATGCTTGCTTGAAAGCCATTGTGTTTTTTGATCCAGGTACATTCCTGAAAATATATATCAGAATTATTGTTAATTATTGATTTTGTTCAGATTACATTGTAAGTGATTTTTGTTGATATAGCATGTGCTTATGATATCTAGCTGGAAGGAAAAGAACAAAATGGAAAAAAAAAAAAAAGTAAGACACTCCAATCAAATAAAAATTTACCTTGATTGTATGCTTTTGTCATTTTTCAGATGCGAAAGGCCTGAGTAATCCAATGAAGATTAAGAACATGCGGTACCAAGTCCAAATCAGTTTAGAGGATTATATCAATGACCGTCAGTATGACTCCCGAGGAAGATTTGGAGAGCTTTTGCTTTTACTGCCTACACTCCAGAGTATCACTTGGCAAATGATTGAGCAAATACAACTGGTTAAACTATTTGGAATTGTTAAAATTGACAGTTTGCTTCAGGAAATGTTACTGGGAGGTAAATTAACAACATCTCAAACTTACCATGCTGTATTTTGTTGAATTTAGCACACTGAGATGCTGAGGGAATCATGATGTAAGCAAGCACTTTGACCAGGACCACACTAACAGAGCTTCAAGTCATATAATCGTTAGCTAAATGCTTGTCCTGTCTGCTCATCTTGTTCCCTCAGTCCTACAGCCTCAGATTGTGCTTTGTACTTCTTAGTCTTTTCTGGATTTTTAGACACAGAATTCCCATGACAGATTATAGAATTCTTACAAATATTTCAAGAAGTCCGCTGTTAATGCAGTCAAAACAGTGCAAATAAATACAGTGCTTAATGTGGTTGAAATCTGGTTAAATTGTTTAATGAATACCCAGAGGCAATTATTCAAATTGCCAATCAAAATATTTGCTCTGCAGAAATGTAATTATTGCAGTATAAATTGCTGGCAACAATCTGCTCTTCTAAACTGATATACGCTCATGTTATTTTTGCAGGTACTTCTAATGATACCAGTCATTTACATCATCCAGTACATCCTCACTTAGCCCAAGATCCATTAACAGGCCAAACCATCCTCATAAGTTCAATGTCTGCTCCTGTACATGCAGAACAGATTTGTAAGTAATTTCAAGTTAGCCTTCCATCATAACATTTCAGTCTTACAGTTTAACATTAATTAAAATGGTGACCTGTCAGTGCTTATAGAGTTATTTCATAAAGAATAAAATAATTATGCATTAAAAACATGTTTGTTAACATGTGATAACTAAGAGTCTTTGACTTGAATTTAATCTAATTTTAACAATTTAGCACCATTCTGATACATCGTTGGTTTTATGTGCACAATTTCCGATAAACTGAAATCTGCAATAATGTCCTATTTGCCTAGTATGACAAACGTAGAAGAACTGTATTTGGGGTCAGTAGTATGTATATATGTGTGCAGAATTGGACAGAATATAAAAAAGTGCAATTCTTTCTGAATTCTTTTTCAGCAACACCAGAGACTCCATTACCTTCTCCTCCTCAAGGCTCTGGACAAGAATACAAAATGTCTTCAAATCAGGCTTCAGTAATTGCACAGCAGTCTATTTTGAAACAAAAATCATTGTGATAATATTTCTTGGTCTTGCTCTTCCTACCTTCCTTATTTCCCCCATTCTTTCCCTTCAGTTCTCCCCCCTTCCATTCCTCCTTCCTTTTTATGCACTAGATAATTTGGTAGGAAACTTGCACATTTAAAATCTCAGGATGATAAAGGAGTTTATTTCCCCAGCAGCCACTACTGTGGGTGTTTCTTGAGACCCTTTATGATTTGGATAGTAATACTGTCTGACTGCTATGCAGACTGTAACTCTGGACACTACAGTCTGATAAAAATGTATAAAGGTTGATGTTATTTTTAGATCTTTTAAATGCACAGATTCATTTTTTTTTTTAATTTTCTGTTTTAGTTGTCATCTTTATATTATTGTTTTAGTTGTGTACATAACTTTTTTTTTCGTTGTGACTGAACTGTCTAGGGATTGTTTACCTGTGAATTGTAGGCATGAAAAAGTGCATTAGTCAAACCAAAGCCAAGATTCCAAAAACAAAGCACATATACTGAATAAAAACGAGGAAATACTGAATGGATAGAAGTATTCAGTACGTTTTCAAAAATACTGATTTGAAAGAAGCATCTTTTTCAAGTAAAATTTCAACAAAAGAGTTGAATCCTCCATGCAGCGAATTTGTATGAATTAGAGGGAGGGCTTGCCATGTGCGAAGATATTTGAGAACTCTTTGAAATCTACATACACAGTAATGTCTATATTACTCAACGAGACAGTATCTAGGCATGGATGTATAGACACCACAGTGCTATCATTTATATTACTAAAGAGTTAAAAAGGGGTCTGAATTTTTTATGGTCAGGACTGTTTCTCTCCCAGACAATTTCTCAGGGCATTTTGGGAATTAGGCCTGTCTAGGGACACCTTTTACTGTGCACTTGCAATATTGCCATTTTTCTGTACAGTGAATAACTGTAGAAACATGTCCAGGCCATGTCAGTTGACCTCAAGACTGGAGAATATAGACTTTGTACTGTTTAACTTACTAATGTAAATGTAGCCATTGTGTTATTTGTCTGACTGTCTGGTGAGTGCATGGCAATCACTCTAAACTTTACCTACAGAATAACTGTATCAGAGCTGCTCTGAAAGTAATGCCTCCTATTTTATTATGCTGTGTCACAACAGCAGAGGTGGATGTTGGTAGTATGGCAGTAGAGATCAAACCTTACCACCAATAATCCATTGTGTTTTGTTGCCATGTGATGGATATCAGTGGAGAGGCAGTCTGATATGTCTGGCGTGGAAACGTGTGTGAAGCAAAAGTATGGAATTGAATTCCTTCATGTGGAAAAAATAGCACTTATTGATATTCATCAACACTTGCTTAATGTTTATGGAAGCCAAACAGTGGTTTTGAATGCAGGGATGCAATGTGTGCATTTCAGCACTGGTGAAAGCAGTGACAGTTTTCTGGACCACCTGATGTCACTACTATGAGCCTGAGTCAAAATGGCAGTCCATGGAGTAGACACATGAAATTCTTTACAGAAGAAAAAGTTCAAGATTCAGCCTTCAGCAGGAAAGGTGATGTGCACTATCTTTTGGGAGAAAAATGGGGTGATTCTTCTGGATTTCCTGGAACCTGGACAAACCATCAACTCATCAACCATCAGCTACATCATGAGACTGACTAAGTCGAAGGTTCAGACTTCCAGAGTCAGACCACAGAAGAAGACAGCCTTTCTCCTGCAACACAGTGCCAGGCCCTTTACCAGTTTGAACATCATGGAAAACATAACCAATCTGGGCAGCACTGTCATATCAAAATCACACCCACCATATAGTCTAGATTTGGTGACTTTTGACTTCCATCTATTTGGGCTGATGAAAGATGGACTACATAGCCAACATTTTTCTGTCAACAGTGTCAAGAAACTGTGAAAGAGTGGATTACCTCCAGTGGTGCATATATTTATGGGTGCGGCATGCAGGCTCATGTTCATCACTGGCAAAAATGCATAGTTAAGCTGGTGACTGTTGAAAAATAGCATTTTGTAGCTGAGAATTTGGTCTATCAATTAATATTTTTGTACTCCTGTTGTAGTTTCCATGAAATAAATAGGAGGCATTGCTTTCAGAAAGAACTACATATTTATACTGTAGACCTATGTCTGAAGATAGATGATTTGCTAACTAAAGTGATAGAAATGCCTGAATTCAACTCCAAATGTTCCTCATTTGAGCCATGGTATTTCAAGCTATGAAGATAACCAGCACACCATGTACTTTCCATTCGGATTTTCAAGTGTTTGGTATGAATTGACTTACTGTGATGAGTCCCCCTTGACTCATCTTCCTTCTTTCCCAGTTTTGAAGAATCCAGAATTGATTGAAATTTTCCTTCTGGAGTCTATATTAACTGATCTAGATATAGACCCTCTGTCAGTTTGCACAAAGGGGCTGTTGTGACACATGCTCACATGGGCATATATTCATTAAGAATTTTTGAAAATTATCTCTTATAAAACATGAAGTGATTATTTTGTTCATACAGTAGTGATATCATAAGAAAATTGCCACTTTGCACATTTTATTTATTCCAGACAGCAATGCCTTTCTTTACTTCAAAGTAGGTGTTTGTTTGTTTTTCCCCCCAGAAGCTATATACAAAGTAAACAGAAAAAATATTTGCAGTTTGCTGAACCATGGCAAACATGAAATACAATGGGGTCAGAAATTCTGCAAGGTGAGAAGTTGTTCATCCTGAATCAGACATTTGCCTTAATCACAGCATCCAAAGACGGTATAATTAAACCACTGGCCTTTAAAGTTACTTTGCATACTTTTTTTTTTTTTTTTTTTTTTTTTTTGTAGGCAGAAAATACACAGTAAATATTGAGCTGACCTAAACATTTAAAGGGCTTTAATGAAAATACATTTACCACAAGGTAGATGCTATGTTTCTTCTTGTTATTTTGAAGTTGCTTTTGTACTTAGATCTGCATACAATAGCTCTTAAAGTTTACCTTTTGCCTTATAGAATGCGTTTTTCTTTTTGCTGGTTACTGGTTGTTGTTGGTTTTTTTTTGTTGTTGTTTTTGTTTTTTGCTTGTTTTTTATCAATTCATTGCTCTTTTTACTAGACCCTTTTAGTGAGACTTTTTATGACAGAATAAAGTATCAAAGTTTTGCCATTAACTTTAGAGGTATCAGAACTGTGCTGTTTCTCCATGTAGTCCACCAGCTTTCTCACTTTGTGAGAAAAAGGATAAAGCATGCATGAGACACCCAAATGTTGATTGAGGTCACTTTTGTGACACTCTCGGAAAGTGAATGTTTGGCTGTGGTTGGATATGTGTGACTTTTCTGGGCGAGATTAAATAAGCCAGTTTTGTGAATATGACAGGATCGGTCTGACTAAATAAAAGTAACTTGAAATATAAAATGGCCCCCAAGTTAGGACACCCTGCCTAATATAAGCAATTAACGTAATAACATAATGGGTTTAGTTTTCACACTGTTGTTTAGATATTAAATGTACAATAGCATGGTTTCACACACTGCCAAAATGTACTGGATGAAAAACATACTTTAGTATTTTATCTTACTAAAAGATGTTATCTATTTTGTACAATATATTACATTTTTGAATAAGATGAACACCACTGTAATTTATTGGGAAAAGCTGATTTATTTTATAACTGTAACATTATTTTTGTAAGCTTAATTATTCAAAATCAAAAATGATTAGCTTTGTTAAATATTAAATTATAATAAGATGTAACTTTATATGTTTGAACTCTGATACCAAGTTTTTGTGTTGAGCATTTGGAATTGAAATGGTTTCTGGAAATATTTCAAATGGACTGTTTTTCATCAAAATTCAATAAAGAAAAATGAATGATCCAAATGACACGTTTGCCTTTGTTAATTATTATTATTATTATTTTACTATTTACATAAACATTGATGACACTTTCTATTGCTTATCTTATGAATAGGCATAAAACTGTAACATGCTTTCATCTGTACAGTATTCACAGAATCACAAAATGGTTGAGATTGCAGGGAACTCTGGAGGTCATCTGGTCCAACTCTCTTGTTCAGGCAGGATATTGAAATCATATGAAAGAATATAATGGCAACATTTTAGTTGATTCTCCTGTAACATGACAAAGTATTACATAGGTATGTTTTTCAGTTTTTAATTCTGCCTCGGAAAAAAAATTGAAGCATGTGCTTATTGCCATCTGTATTTAAAATGAAGCATATGTTCAACAGCATTTTCTCTTTTTTTCTGGGCAGGGATAACTTAATAAATCATTCCCTTTTGTTTCTTAGAACATTGCTACTTAGGCTAATGTAGTTACAGCTATTCTATTTACTTTCTAGGTAAATACATTTAAAACTCAAACTGATTTTTTAATATAGACCTTTTTATATAAGCAGTATCTCCTGAGTTTTGAAAAGTATTTTTACTGTGTATAGATTTTCCGTAGAAGTAGATTTGAGGAATTTTTGGAAGGTAGGAAAGAGGGAAATAACACCATAAATTGGGGTAATTGCTTTTGCTCAAATACCTTCTACTTCTTTTGAGCTTCTGGACAAATCTTTCACGGGAGGAAGAAGAAACTGCACTTATGAATGCTGGAGGTCTCCAGGTCCCATTGAGAATGATATGTTTCTGGCTGATTACTCTAGATAAAGGGTTTATGTGCTTTTTACTCATAAATGCTAAGTTGAATGAAAAAAAAATATATATACAATTTTAAACAGTAGAAGAGATTTTCTTTCAGCCTACAGCGGAGCCTAAATTTTCAGTGACATGAAGTGCTGATAGACAGACCCTTCTTTAAGGATTTCCATAAATGAAGTTTAGAAACAACCTTAAGAAGTGAATCAGGAGCATATATTTTGCAGAAAGAGGTGGACATATTAGTTTTCAGGTCAAATCACTGTATAGCATTTCTCCCAGTTAAGGAGTTCTGAATATGGTTGAAGGTATTTATTGAATTTCAGAAACCTTCTGTGACAGAAAATTTGATGTTTCCAGAATAAAAAAATAAAATCCATTACAGCTCTCATTTACTATTTGTGTACTTAGCAGTCCTGTTTTCATTTGAAGATCTGTGCCAGTCCATGACAGTCTAAAACATGTCTTTCCAAGACACTATTTCTAATTATATACCTCCAATATTTGTGTTATTTACGGAATCATAAAATGGCTTGGGTAGAAAGAAACTTTAAAGATCATCTGGTTCCAGCTCCCCTGCCATGAGCAGGGCTGCCATATGCTAGATGAGGCTACCCAGAGCCCCTGAACATCTCCAGGCACAGGGCATCCACAGCTTCTCAGCGCAAACTTTCAGTGCCTCACTGCTTTCATAGCAGTAAATTTCTTCCTGATACATAATCTAAATCTACCCTCTTTTGGTTTTAAACTGTTATCTCTTTTCTGGTCACTACAATACCTGATAAAGTGTGTTTCCCCATCTTTCCTCCAAGTCCCCTTCAAATATTTGAAGGCTACAAGGAGGTTTCTCCTGCAGAAGCTGGCAGCCCTTGACTTGGACGGGTACACTCTTGGCTGGATAAAGAACTGGCTGGATGGCTGGGCTCAGGGAGTGGTAGTGAATGGAGCTAAATCCAGCCGGCGACCAGGGTGGTCGTGGGTGGTGTTCCCCAGAGGTCAGTGCTGGGGCCTGTCCTCTTCAATATCTTCATTGATGACTTGGATGAGGGCATTGAGGGCAACCTGTTTTCTGACACCAAGTTGGCTGGAAGTGTCTATCTGGCTGGGGGTAGTGAGACCCTACAGAGGGATCTGGACAGGCTGGATGGCTGGGCTGAAGCCAACAGGATGAGTTTCAACAAGGCCAAATGCTGGGTGCCACACTTTGGCCACAACCCCAGGCAATGCTACAGGCTTGGGGCAGAGTGGCTGGAAGACTGCATAGAGGAAATGGACTTGGTGGCACTGATTGATGCTCGGCTGCACATGAGCCAGCAGTGTGCCCGGGTGGCCAAGAAGGTCAGTGGCATCCTGACTTGCATCAGGAACGGTGTTGCCAGCAGGAAAAGGGCAGTGATTGTCCCCCTGTACTCAGCTCTGGTGAGGCTGCACCTTGAGTACTGTGTTCAGTTTCGGGCCCCTCACTACAAGAAAGACATTGAGGCCCTGGACTAGGTTCAAAGAAGGGCGACAAGACTGGTGAGGGGTCTGGAGCACAGGCCTTATGAGGAGCGGCTGAAGGAGCTGGGATTGTTCAGCCTGGAGAAGTGGTGGCTCAGGGGAGACCATATTGCTCTCTATAACTACCTGAAGGGAGGCTGTAGTGAGCTGGGGGTTGGCCTCTTCTCTTGTGTAACTGGTGATAGAACTAGAGGGCTTCAAGATGCACCAGGGGAGATTTAGGCTGGACATTAGGAAATACTACTTCTATGAAAGAGTGGTCAGGCACTGGAATGGGCTGCCCGGGGAGGTGGTGGATTTACTGACCCTGGAGATGTTCAAGGAACATTTGGACATTGTGTTGAGGGACATGGTTTGGTGAGAACTATTGGTGATAGGTGGACTGGATGATCTTGTAGGTCTTTTCCAACCTTGGTATTTCTGTGATTCTGTGATTCTGTGAAGTCTCCCAAAAACTTATCTACTCTAGACTAAACAACCTCAGCTCTCACCCTTCTTCATAGGAGAGATGTTCCTCTGTTAATCTTTTTCTCCCTCCTCTAGCTCTGCTCCAACAAGTTCATGTCTTATGCTGCATGCCCCAGAGCTGAATACAATACTCCAGATGGTTTCTCACAGAACAGAATATACTTTATGTTAAAGTATACATGGAAAACAAATTTATAAAGCCACATTTTCAATTAATTCTTTCATGAATCTGTACTGTTTTGCAAATGTATACATTTTTTTATATTTTCCCTGATGTAGAACCAGTAGATTTCTTCTTTCCTTTTATATCCCAAACAAAGAATGAACTACTTTTTCTAAACCTTTAAGTCATTGTGCTAACAGGTTTCTTCCTCTTCTGTCTGGTTTGTAATACAAAAAGAAAGGAGACATAGTCTTGATCAAGGCTAGTGTTGATCATTACTTCCTTCTGGTTCCTTATTCTTTTGTGGTAAATCCAAGTATTCCAATTAATCATGATGTCTATTTGGAAACCTCTAAAAATTGAAAATTTAAGCTTGAATACAAAGAAGATTAAGGAAAAAATCTTCAAAATTTCTTCCATACAAAAAAAATATTAAAATTAAAAATTAAAATTAAAATTAAAATACATACTTGATTTCCAATCAAAATTATAAATATTTATGATAGAGTAAGAAAATAAAAGAGGAGTGTAATATAAACACCTATGCAATGAAAGAGACTTGAAGTCTTTTCTTACAAGATGGAAAGAGGTAAATCATTCTCGTTCAATGTCATCGTATCTAAATAGCTTCTGAAGAAGATGAGATCATCTAATCAAGATGAGAGAACAAAAGTTACACCTAAAAAGTGTTCTGACAATGATTATCTCTGTTTCTTAAAGTTGCTGAGGAGCTATAATTGCTACTGACACTATTTGGCAGTTCATCCCAATTAAGAATCAGTCAAAGGTATCGCATTAGCACTAGACTTACTGGCAGTGCTGACAGGGTTGTCAGCTCCTCACTCACACTGCTGTACAGGTCACACCACAGCAATATGGCCTAGCACCAGCACATCACTCTTCATTGCAACCACTGATAATTCTGGGCCTTTCTACTTGCAGCAGTGATTATCATTGGTATCTTAACAGAGAGAGGTATTCTCCATAGGGAAAACAGCAGGAAGTGCTGTTGAAGATTTCACTTTAAGCAGTCTGATCTAGGGATGGTTCCATCTGAAGTGAAGGCACTGTGCTCTGAGTTTAGAGATGAAAGCCTAGATATGCACATTAAAAAAAAAAAAAAAAAAAAAAAAAAAAAAACAAAAACCAAAAAAATAACCAAAAAAAAACCTCCTCAAATTTTGTCTGAATAACCCTGGTTGGTCTCTGTAATAAATTTTATTATAACAAGAACTATTCAGACTGGACATTAGGAAGTATTACTTTTCAGAAAGGGTGGTCAGGCACTGGAATGGACTGCCCAGGGAGGTGGTGGAATCATCGACCCTGGGGGTGTTCAAGGAAAGACTGGATGTTGTGTTGAGGGACATGGTTTAGTGGAAGCTATTGGGAATAGGTGAACGGTTGGACTGGGTGATCTTTTAGGTCTTTTCAGACCTTGGTGATTCTATGATTCTATGATTCTAAGAAAGTGCTCTGAATAGTTGAGAACATTGTGTTTCATAAGGCTCAGCAGCTCTGTGGGATTTGGCCACACACAAAAAAAACTCTTCCGCTGTTTTGTTAGCGAGTAACACTAAGAAGCACTTGCTGTTTCAGATTTAGAATCCCAAATGTCTTCATGGAAATGTAGTGAGAAAGACTGCATGGGCAGATGTGTCTCTGGAAGTGAAAAAAAGCCTCACAAAGTTAAAAAAGATCATGATTGGTAGAAGAAAAATATTTTAAAAGAATACATAATGTATACTACAGTCTTTTAAGGGAATTAAGTAGAACAAGGAAGGAAATAAGGTCTGGATAAATCTGGTACCATCATCTTAGAATGGTACCTGTTTCCTATCTGTTTGGAATAAAGTCAAACAGGCTGGGTTACAGCTGCCATTTAGCTATATGTGTGTCAAATTCATAAAAATCTGATTTTGAGAGCACATAAAAACTTTGTTTTTTAGCCTATGCATTTTACTGCTTAAATGCAGCTTTGTTATACTTTGAACAGCAAAAGGTTTTTTACCTCCCCTTTTTTTTTTACCCCCTCACAACTAAATGAATTTTCATGAATATGACTGCACAACAAAGCATCCCATTTTTCAGTTGCCTTTCTTTTGTAATTTAAATAATGCAAGCATATGAATATAGAGATTTTGCATTAAGAGGCAAAGGTAATCTCACCAATAGAATTTTTCAATACATTTCCTACATCATATGTTTCAAGATATAATTAAGATTACCACGGCCCGAGACTAATTTTCTGTGGTTTCCAAAAAATGGAGGAGATAGCAATTGTAATAGAGGACAAAAAATTTTCCATATAAATTTTTCATTGTCATATTAGATTTTTTAATGAGCATTAGTCTTGATCAGAAATGTAATAATAGGGAACAATACTGTAAAATATGTGGACAGATGTATTACAGAATAACAAACTTTAATTTATTTCCTGTGAAGTACACTCTCTTGCAACACGAACACTTATATCGATTTTTATCTCAACAGCAAAATCACAATTTAACTGTAGAATGATCTGTCATCTATTTTAGCTCAATTTTTTGCAGGTTGATTAATATTGCATCATATGAGTAAATACATAAAGGCTTATATTCTATGCCTGTGACACTGTGCTTGTTCAGAGACTGACAGCCTGAGGTGATGCTCATTAACCAACAAGCAATTTCAAAATAAAAATAGGAATAGAGTCCTTCTGGAGGGCAGAAGAGGAATCCATATCTCTCTGAGTGTGTGGAAAACACTGATGGAGATTTCAGCTTTAGACTTGCAGAAGAAAACACTTAAGGAGAACTTTGCATTTAAAAAAAATAAGGGAATTGGTGAGAAAAAAATTGCTTATAAAGATTTAGTGCTGTTAGAATCAAGGGAACTCGGAGAAGGTAGATAAAAGAAAGCTTGATGAGCATGGACAGAGATTCAGCCAAGGAACTAAGACAGCACTGTTGCCTTTTTCACTGTATCTCTTCTCGAAATATACGAATATCACAGAATTGTAGAATCATAGAATGGTTTTGGTTGGAAGGGACCTTTAAGATCATCTAGTTCCAACTTCTGTGCTATAGGCAGAGACACCTCCCTCTAGACCCTCAAAGCCCCATCCAGCCTGGTCTTCCATGCAGGGGGCATCTACAACCTCACTGGGCAACCTATTCCAGTGTCTCATCACTCTCATAGTAAATAATGTCTTCCTAATATCTAAACCTAGGGTAGGTTTAAACCTACCCTGTTCCAGTTTAAAACAATTTCCCCTTGTCCTGTTGCTACCTGCCCTTATAAAAAGTCCCTCTCTATCTTTCCTGTTGGCCTCCTTCGGGTACTGGAAGGCCTCTATAAGGCCACCTTGGAGTCTTCTCTTTTCCAGTCTGAAGATCCTCAACTCTCTCAGACTGTCTTCATAGCGAAGATGCTCTAGCCCTTTGATAATCTTTGTGGCCCTCCGCTGGGCCTGCTCCAAAAGTTCCATGTTCTTCTTGTGTTGGAGGCCCCTGAACTTAATACTGTTACAGATGGAATCTCACAAGAACAGAGTGCAGGGGCAGAATCATCTCCTTGACCTGCTGGTCACACTCCTCTTGATGCAACCCAGAATATGGTTGACCTTCTGGGCTGCAAGAGCACATTGCTGTCTCATGTTAAGTCTTTCATCAATGAACATCCCCAAATCCTTCTCCTCAGGGCTGCTCTCAAACGATTCTTTGCTTGGGATTCTTTGTTTGGGATTCTTTTTTTGGGAGTTCCCTGATCCAGGTGCGCTTTTAATATGGGAAAAAGAATCCTTTTATTTTTTGTGGTTAGCTTGAACTTCAAGCTATCAAGTTTAGAGAGAACCTCCTTAAACTTACTCACATGAAAAACAGAAGGGAAATTATTTTGACCTCCAAGTAATTGTTTATTGTTGTTCACTTTTTTTTTTTTTTTCTTTTATACAAGTCAATATTTCTGATAATTATTATTCTGCTTCCATATTTTGAATACTTGGAATTTACCACTGTAAATGCCATCTTCATGTTCTCCCCAGTGGGAGTGTGAGGAATGAAGACATTAGAAAGCAAAAAAAACCCCGAAACAATGGGAATGCTGAGACCAAAGAAAACATTTCCAACAGCACGCTGAATAGACTCAAGGGATCTACTTCAACTAAAGCATATTAATAGAACTATTTGCTCAAATTACTGTCTTCAGCCCTAATAATATATTTGCTAGTGATAAAGGTTCTTTAGTGTAATAACTATTAATTGCATTACTCTGTCTTCTCTCTCACCTGAATCTTATCTTTCCCAGAGTAAGAGTCCTTACTATTTACAGCTTAATTTATATTGAATCTTGTGCCTGAGTATCCTTGAAACCATCAAGCCTACAGCACTTGCATTGTCAATCTGCTAGTCTGGTTTCATATGAGTTCAGTCTGAGTTTCCTTGGGCAAAAAAAGCACCTACTAGAATAAGTAGGAAGGGCAAGATAAAGCAGCAGATTTAGAGGGATGCAGCATATCTTGTCATTTCTGTTACTCACTGCTGCTGAACTCACTGCCTACTATTTATGACCTCTGTACAAGTTAGTAGCTGCATGGTAGTTCTTCATGTCACAGGAAGACATAAGATGACACAATGTACTGACCAATGTAGAAGATTGGTCTATGTACTGCCAATCTTCTTTGTGCAGTCTACATCTAGACTGGCATAGGGAGTGTTTGGAAGGATATGAGCAGTGAAGTTATTTCATGAAATTACTTTGCTTTAAAAGAAAATGCATGAGCTATCCTTTACCTCTTTGCCCCTTCTTTCATTCATAAATACTAAAAATTTAACATATGGACCAGATCCTTTGTTGGTACATTTAACTTTCTCTACTAAACACCTTACTAAAATCAGCTATTAGTAGTGCTCATTTTCTAATACTACTCAGTTTTATTACAGTTAGTTTAAGGTTTTAGTCTAAAACTGTGACATGACTGTGTAAAGGTAATGAGGGATACCAATATTGCTATAAATAAAATATCAAAAAAAAAAAAAAAAAAAACCCAGTGTGTATGCTAAAATGCTCTAAAGCATCTCCTCTCTGAAATTCCATAATTTGGGTGCAATTTGGCTAATCCCCAGAAAACGAAAGCCGATTCACCAATTTAAACCTCGTTATTTCCTGTTACTTTGCTTTAACCTACAACTAGCATGTGAAACAAAACTGTGCCCATTGTCCACTGTAATTTGCTTAATATATGGAGGCACTGAGAATTATTTCTTGACCTTTGAAGTAGAGTGTCAAGCTCCTTTAATATTCTTTCATTTCATATGATGACGAATACAACTGAGATTGCTCACTCAGCGCCACGTGTCTTGTATCCTCTGAGGTAATGAGGCTAAGTGGTGCAGATGACCCCAAAAGAGTGAAGGAAGCAGCAGTGTCTGCTCCAGCATGTCTGCAGGGCTTCTTCACCCTGTAACTGGAGTGGAGTCATATTCTGCTTTTTCTGTGGTGTAAAGACAGTTCAGCCTCTGCTAATGCTGCTCCTTGCTACTCCACTGAAGTGATACTTATATATGAATTAGTTATTTTGCTTTTTCATGTGAAAAATATTACAGTGCAATATTATGATATGATACAAAACATTACGGAAGAAAAAAGCAGCAAAAAAATCTTAGCAAATGTGATTTGGAGTTTGATCACATTATAGAAGTTATAGAAGTAAGTTATAGAAGTAAGTAGACTTGAGGAAAGATAGCAAGGGTCCAATTATCTCTGTTCATGAAGAAACATAGAGTTATCTGGGTGTCACTTATTAATGTATCCTACTCTGGTAGAGCTTTTCAGGTTGCTAAGATATTTGAGATACAATCTGGGATAATGCTTAACACTCTGAGCAAATGCTCAGTTAGGTAATGCTTAGCCTCAGAAACAAGTCTGACTTCACTCAAGCTACTCATGGATTTAAATTGATCCCTGCAGCACAGTGTCAGGCTGCATACTATTGCATACCACCCTGCAGAAGAGGCAGTGTTTCAGGGCATCATACAAATTACTTCTGTTTCATCTGCAGCATTAAAAATAAATAAATAAATTCAGCAAAATAGTTGCTCTCATCTATTCACAGGAAGCAATGTGAGAAGACAACTCGCAGGCTGAGCTCAGGTCTTGAATGAAAGGAAAAGACTGCCCCATCTCCTCATTATTTTGAATACAAAATAAAGTACAGATGGAAAATTACGATTTTTATCTCTGGACATTGGTGAGAGAGTTTTGAAGGAAGCAAGTTTTTCTTTTCCGCTGTTTAGGAAGTGTTGATGGAACTGACTGGAAGTGACTGTTCAGCCATCAGCTGGGTGAAAACATTTCTCCTACCACTAAGCTACAATTGCAAGCAGAGTTGCACTCACAGCCTCACAGCAAGATTGGTGACTCAACTGACTATGAAAGGCTGCTCTGGCTTGTAACACCCTTGGACACAATACCTTTCAAAATGAATCTAATGAAGGGAACTTTGCACTAAAACTATTAAAAGAATATGAACTCTGGCACCAATATTGAAAGATACTTTGGCACCCAACTACTACTGAAATCAATGGAAGTTGGGTAGCTAAATCGTAATTATGTGCCAGTGTATCTCTGAGGATCTGTGCCTTTGATCTCCAAATCTGTCAGTTCAGCTCATTATAAGCTCTACATTCTCTTTAAAAAATACACAAGGAATGAATTAAGGATAAGATTAATTAATAGTGGCATTAACTGCAGTAAAGCAAAGAGACAGATTGTGCTGACAGAGAAAGTAGAAAGCATAATGGATTTAATGGCATGTGTTCTAATGGGAAAAAATAACCTACTGCATGAAACTGTCATATCTGAAAAAAAAATGCAGCTGCCATTTACAGTTCATAGAGGAACAAAAAGGTTTAAACACAGGCAGTATATAAATCACTGAAAAGAATAAGCTGAGATCTTTATAGTAGTAGTGATATATATTTCCTTATGGAGGACCTAGACAATTTTTGTGTCTATGCAGTCTCTTTCTGGATTAAAGGGCTGGCCTGTGTCAAACATGCAATGCTGGAGAGAGATGCATCCTGAATGGAGACAGTCTCTCTGAGGAAATATCCACTGAAGAACAGTCAAGAAGATTCTTGTCTTCATTTTCTACTGACTAATGCAAGGAACATGCCATATAGCATACTACCTGCCTTGGTTATCATTTAAGGTATGTCCTCTAACAGGCTAGAGACAGAGCCTACGGGTTGTCAAGACAGTCAAACAAGATTGAGAATTTTAGCAGTGGACAGTAAGCTGTAAACTTAAATATGCCCACTCCAAATACCTCCCATGTAGAAATTTGCATGAATGTTAACCATTGCAAATTCTGCAAAAGGCAGAAAAATATGTTGTGCCCTTCCCTTGACCAAGCTGTGAATCTCCATAAAGAAAATCATCAGGGTCTGAGCTACTGAGGCTATGATGCTTCCGGGTGTGTGCACAATTAAATATTCTGAACCTTTTCTAGGAGACTTTGGTGTTTAGAAGAGCAGAATTTTGGGGATTACAGTTGGGACCTGAGTTCCTCCATGGTCCAGCAAAATAATGTTGCCTTTGAAACACCTGTGGCCTTCCACTGACATGCCAGCAGTCATACTACAAACATTATACCTGTGTCAGTATAACAGTAAGCTCAAAGATGTAATTAACTGTCACTGCCCAACTGTTTTCAGACCTAGAATTTCCAGGTATTTCCGTGCTAACTTAGTATCTTTCACATGTGCTCCACTGTGCAGGGCAAACATGGATTTCTGCTGAATCTCTTTGCAGACCTAGTTTTCAATAGCTTCTTCAGAGGACTCTTTGCTACTTCACTGAGCTTGAATTCTTAAATGATTCAAGTGATTACAGAAGCAGACATGAAAATTGAAGCAAATATATATACAAATTAACTATAAGAGAATATGATGACTGCTGTACTGATTTAAAGTCAAGTTGATAAAGGATGCCAAATGTGATGCCAGTCATGTCTTTACCTGGGAATGATGTGGTAAATGCTGTGAGACTTAAGAGGGGAGAGGGTTTAATCCTAGGTACTTAGAAGTGGTCAGTTGATACCTGTAGGAGCAGTTTCAAAGTCTAACATGCTGTATGTCCCAGCTTGCTGCTGACATTCAAATTGCAGTTATTCTGCCTGTCCAAAGGTTCAGGGGAACAGGGGGGAGTGTAAGCAAACAAACAAACAAGGAAGCCTTCGTAAAGATATTAAGATCAACAATTCCAGTTCTACATTCTCACAGTAGCTAAAGGAGTGGCTAAGGAATGAAGTGCTGATACAGATCTCCAGGTATGGCTATGTGCACAGTGCAATTTCATATCATCGTAGAATATCCCGAGTTGGAAAAGACTCACAAGGATCATCAAGTCCACCTGCTGGCTGCACATAAGACCACCTGAGAATCAGACTATATGCCTGAGAGCATTGTGTGTTCTTTGAACTCTGACAGCTTGGAGCCATGAACATTGCCATGGGGAGCCTGTTCCAGTGCCTGACCGCCTGCCAATGAGGAACCCTTTGGAGAGGGAGGGAGAAAATACAAAGGAAGAGGAACTCTCATCAAAGCCCTGCCCTCATTCTGGGACTGCCATGTGCAGGGCCAGCTCTCAGGCATAAGTCAGAGCATCCCTGAGGCTACCTTCCTTGCTATGTAGACATATCCCTCTACAAGTACAAGCTTACTTCCAAAAGAATGTTATCCACTGCTGTGTTCAATTTAGTTTTAAGTGATTCATGTTCTAATTGAACTTTCACTACATACCAGCTGAAATATAATTTGACTTCCCTGTTATGGAATGTAATCTTGTTCCAGTCCTGTTAATTGCCGTTTGCATTGTTGATACCCACCACCAAAAAATAAGTGGCTGCAGAATGATTCCATCTGATCAAATCTTCTATATGAAAATTATCAGGTAAATATAGTGCTGCAGTTCATTTTCTTCAAGCAGCAAACATAAGGAATGCTTCAGGGCACTAATGCAAAAAGGCAGAACATAACATAAGCTGGGAACAATTCTTCACAGCTAGTAACTTGTTCAAATGCTCTAGATCAGGCTAGTAACAGAAAAATTGCAGACAATGGCATATGATCTTCATAAGATTTTTTGAACCTCAGAATACTTGAAAGATGAGGTAGCAAAAGAATCTTAAGGTGATTTAAAGGCTCCCTATCTAAATTTCTCTGGAAATATTCCACTGACTTGTTGGCCTAAGTATACTCTAATTGAAAGAAACCCCACTTTCTTGATGATTTTTTTTTCTTTTTCTTCTTTTCTGGTGGTAGCTAATGCATCTTAAAGCATTTTCTTTTATTTGAGCAATGCTACTTTACAAGTATTCATCTGTGCCACAAAAATGTTTGGCATAGATCCTTTCCTTTCTGGTACTTATTTATGTATCCTAGAGGATATGTTTGTATTGTATCCAGTAATGATAAAGTGTGGTAGTCAGACAGTAGTGGTGAGTTGCACAAAGACTAGTTGGAAGCCAATAATGAGCGAAGTACCCCCAGGACCCAATACTTGCTCTAGTCCTGTTTAACATCTTCACAGATGATCTGGACAATAGAGTAGAGTGCACCCTCAGTAAATTCACAGGTGAAAAAGAACTGAAGGAGAAAAATTGATTCACCAGAGGTTCATGTTGTCATGCAGAGGAAACTTGATAGGCTGGAGAGGTGGGCTGATGAAAATCCCATGAAGGTCAGCAAGGAGAATTGCAAAGTCCTACACCTGGAGAGGAACAACCTCAGGCACCAGGACATTATGCTAAAAAGCAGGTCCTGAACAGGACCTGGGTGTCCTTTTGGACACCAAGATGAACATGAAGCAACAATATGTCCTCACCACTATGAAAGCTAACACTATTCTTGGCAAACCAGCAACTGAAGAGATGTGATCCTTTCCCTCTTCTCAGCCCTGGTGAGCCCACACCTGGAGTACTGTGTCTCATTCTGGTTTCCTGAGTATAAGAGAAATATGGGCATATTGCAAAAAGTCCAGTGGGGGGCTACCAAGATGATCAAGAGATAAGAGCATCTTTCCTATGAGGAAAGGGTGACAAAACTGGGACTGTTCAAACTGAAGAAGTGAAGACTTAGGAGGGATCTTATCAGTGTCCATAAATGCCTGAAGGGAGGGCATCAAGAAGCTGGAGCCAGGCTCTGTTCAATAATAGAAGAAGCAATGGAGATAAACTGAAACTCAAGAGAATCTGCCATCAGGAAATAGTTATTTACTGTGTAGGCTACAGAGCACTGGCATAGGCTGGCTGCTCAGAGGCTACAGAGTCATAGAAGATCTTCAAAAAGCTGTTTGGATATGATCCTGGGATCCTTGCTCTGAGTGTTTTTGCTTGAGAAGAGTCTGGAACAGCTGGATTCAGAGATCCTTGCTAACCTCAGCCATTCTGTGATCCTGTGAAACTCTATAAACCATATTAAGACTCATTGACCTATTAATCCTATAAGTCACGGTGAAAACAGAATAAAACAAAACAAATATACCAACAAAACACCAATTAAATGCAGAATTTTGAATCAGTTTGAAGTCTCATAATTTTATTATAAAGTACATCACCTTCACAAAATAAAATCATATATTGAAGAACAGACTCAGTAGAATCTAATTGAATATTTCAAAAAAGATTTAAAGCTGGGATTAAGTGATCTGATGAATCAAAGCTTTATCTATTAAAGCATGCAAATGAAATACTGGAAAAGTAGAAACATATTTTGTCTTCCAAAATTTTTTTTTGGTCTATTAACTCAAAAAATTGTAAGTTGAAGATAAAGTCTTTCAATAAGAGAAGTAGGGATGAACAAGTGATTTTTCACACGATTAGAAAAACAAGTAAAATGCCCTAAAATTATATGACATTATTCATGCTTTTTGGTGATTTAAAAATAAGAACAGAGTAGAGGAAGAAAAATGCCACCTGTGGTAGTAAAAATAAAAATTCTCTGCAAGTGGAAAGTGCCCACAAGAGCAGGATATTTTTTCTTCTGTGAAGATATTTATCTTCTCTCTCTCCTCCATATGATAGTTACTTTTGAAATCTAGTACTCAGGATGTTCCTCAGCCACCAGTCTTGCTTGCCGGCAGCTGGAGGAAGCTGGCCAAAGATTGCTTCCAGAGAGGAAGTGGCCAAAGAGACCAAGCGGGAGCCCAGCACCTAGAGGAGCTCTGCTGCTATGCTCAATCTTTCCTGCTTGAAACTTTTCTTAATGTATTCCTAAAAAGTGCTTGCAATAGAAATTATGGATGTCCAGAACCTGCAGAACACATACAACCCACACTGCCAGAGTGTTTTTTTCTCTAATTTTGCTTGTAAGTTTAATGTCACTTTGATAGTTTCTTTTTTTTATATATATTTACTCCCAGACTAAAGATAAAATGGTGATTTTTAAATTTGCTGCTTTGATCTTTGACTTATTCATAAAAGAATGTCAGGTGGATATTAATAACTTTTTTTTTAATGTTACAATTCAAGCACTTCATGAGAACTCCACTGGCCAGAGATTTGTATAGGAGATGAATAAGGAATCAAGATCCCATATTTCTAATAGATAACCCTCGTACACATCAGCACTCAAAATAACCCACAGCTCCAATTCATTTTAGTGGGGCAAAAGCAATTTAAAATAGAAATAAAAACAAATTAATATTACTTGAAAGAACTGAACTCTGACGTATGTTGATATTCTGAGCTTTCAGAATTATTATTTCTTTGATAGAAAAGGTGCTGTTGCAACATTTTTAGACATTTATTTATCTTAAATGTGTATACTTGTGAATTTATTCAAGTAAAGTATGTGTACTATAATTCATACGCATATGAATTATATTTATATGTATTTTTATATTACATTAATCAAGTGTAAAAACGGGCAACATATCTTAGAAATTCTTAGCAGATTCAACCTCTTCTCTATCAACTAAACAATGAATATTGAACTACTCCAACTGTGTCAGAAACTGATTCTTCCCTGCCTGGAGTCAGTATAATTTCCTATCTTACGTACACCCAAACTCAGAAATGCAGAATAAAGCAAGTATCCCATCTTTTTTTAATGGAAACTCCAGCTTACCGTAGAACCTGAAGACACAGATATTTTTCTCCTCATAACTACTTTGTAGATTTAGTACTTTGTAGAATATCACTTTGATTTAGAAACTGAACTATACACAATCTTGTGAGAACAATCCTAGAGGAAATCAGGTTATTAAGAAGGTTATTTCCAGCCTAGTCATTTTGCAACAGGACATCTTCTATTTCCTTGACGCTTTTCACTGTAGACACAGATATTAAACAATACTCTTGGTATTCGGGACAGTATACTAAAATGCAAAAACTCATCTACTGTTTATCAGATCTTGCAAACTATAAGCAGAATGATCACATTATCTAAGTGACCATCTTACACTTAAGTATCTCATTTAAAAATAGATATAAAATTATTAAAATGGTATCTATATATCTCACTGAGAATTGCTTTATTGTATCATTGAAGATCATAGCATGTTTCCTCAACTTAGAGTTTCTGAAGAGATCTTAATATTCAAAGTGCAAAGAGACAAATCTGACATCTCAAGGAAGAAAAAGTAGAATAGAAATTCACAAATTGTCTTTAGAAAAAGTACCATTAAAGACACATATAGACATTCAAAATGTAAAAATTAATAAAATGAGTTGCAACAGATATTGGTTAGGATAGAATTCCTGTTGCTTTTTTGTATGTTTCATTTTATTTTTTTTCCATATTTTCTGAGACACCGAGGTTCTGGTACTTTTTTTTTACCAGTCCTACAAATTCTAATGAGAGAAGCAGGTGTTAAAAACAAAGGACTTCACATTTCAAGAGGGAAAAAAGGTATATTAAAGGAAGCTGAACATGACATACCAAGAATGTGGTGATTTTATAATAAAAAGTATTGTAATGCAATTATACAATACACGATATTCAAATCCTGAAACATGGACTATTTTTGAACATTAACATGATAAAACCTTATATTTTAGAAAATCAATCTCAGTTCTATGAAAAGCTACTATGTATTATAGTAGACATGGCATAGGTTTACCTAGTCCAAGAACTATTGTTGATATAAAGCTGATCCAAAGTCCTTTGCAAGATAACTGTCTTGGCAGATACTGTGGAGAAGGCATGTCAGAGCCTCAGCCCATGGACCACAATGCATCTCAGCATGGCTCATACTGTGGCTGCCCTCTGCCCTCAGCCATCATGGTAGCAGCTCTTGCCTGGCAAGCAGCCCAGCCTGACTGATGGTGTGCACCCATCACTCAGCAACAACCAAACATCAGTGTGCAGTAAGTTCTATCAGGGCTGAAACCAGGGCATGGAGAGGGCACGGTGCAGTGCTAACTGAAGTTACGACAAATTATTTTAAGCATTTTGATATGTTGAATAAACATGG